>NC_067477.1:60569338-60870107 GCF_947179515.1 Apodemus sylvaticus
TTACTGATGGAGAAATTCTATCTTCATGTTTCGAATATTTTACATATTGCAATGAGACGAGGATTTTTATTTTTGTTTTTATTTTTATTTTTATTTTTTTGGATATGACATGACACCATGACAAAAAAGAAAGTAGCAGAGAAACCTTAAATGACATCATACATCAAATGAGCCTAAGAAATATCTATAGGATATTTTCCCCAAATAAGAAAGAAACATAATATATTCTATCCATTTGTACATGAATGAAAAATAGGATACATATTGGGACAAAAGAAATCTTAATGGAATCAGAAAAAAATAAAATATTTCCATATATTCTACATGACCACAGTATAATAAAACCTAAAACCAACTGCAAACAAATCTCTAAAAATTACAAAAACCTAACAGAGATTAAACACGTCAGTGCTCAAAGGTGAATGGGTCAATGAAGACATTAAAATAATATTCTTTTAAAAAATTGTATAAATAAATAAAAATGAAAATATAACACAACAAAACCTCTGGGACACAGAGAGCAGTACTATGAGGAAAATTTATAGTTCTAACTGTCTACAATAAAAAGTCAGAAACAGCCGGGAGGTGGTCTCTCATGCCTGTAATCCCAGCACGCTGGGAGGCAGAGGCAGGCAGATTTCTGAGTTCAAGGCCAGCCTGGTCTACAGAGTGAAAAAACCAAATCCAAAAAAAAACAAAACTAAAAAAAGTCAGAAACAAAACAAATGATTTAATTATGACACTAAAAATTTGAAAAAATAAGAATGAATAAAACGCATCCCAGTAGATGAGAATAAACAATAAGAATCAGAGCTGCTACATATGCAGCTGGAGCCATGCATCCCTCCATGTGTTCTCTTTTGCTGGTGGTTTAGTCCCTGCAAGCCCTGGAGTGTCTTATGTGGCATCACTGGGAGAGGAGGTACTAGGTGCTTATGAACGCTTGAGGCCTCAGTGTAGGGGAATGCTAGGGTGGTGAGGTGGGATTGTGTGCTTGGGAGGGGGTGCACCATCATAGAAGCATGGAAGAGTGAGGGTGGGATACATTTGTGGAGGGGAAACCAAAATGGGAGATAACATTTGAAATGTAAATAAATAAAATAACTAATTAAAAAAAAAGATGACTTCTTAAAAAATGTTCAACTTCATTAGTCATTAGGGAAATGCAAATCAAAACAACCCTGAGATTTCACCTTATACCAGTCAGAATGGCTAAGATTAAAAATTCAGGAGACAGCAGGTGTTGGAGAGGGTGTGGAGAAAGAGGAACACTCCTCCACTGCTGGTGGGGTTGCAAATTGGTACAACCACTCTGGAAATCAGTCTGGCAGTTCCTCCGAAAACTGGGCACCTCACTTCCAGAAGATCCTGCTATACCACTCCTGGCCATATACCCAGAGGATTCCCCGGCATGTAATAAGGATACATGCTCTACTATGTTCATAGCAGCACTATTAATAATTGCCAGATGCTGGAAAGAACCCAGGTAACCCTCAACAGAAGAGTGGATGCAAAAAATGTGGTATATCTACACAATGGAGTACTATTCAGCCATTAGAAACAATGAATTCATGAAATTCTTAGGCAAATGGATGGACCTAGAGAACATCATACTAAGTGAGGTAACCCAGACTCAAAAGGTGAATCATGGTATGCACTCACTAATAAGTGGATATTAACCTAGAAAACTGGAATACCCAAAACATAATCTACACATCAAATGAGGTACAAGAAGAAAGGAAGAGTGGCCCCTTGTTCTGGAAAGACTCAGTGAAGCAGTATTTGGCAAAACCAGAAAGGGGAAGTGGGAAGGGGTGGGTGGGAGGATAGGGGGAGAGAAGGGGGCTTATGGGACTTTCGGGGAGTGGGGGGCTAGAAAAGGGGAAATCATTTTAAATGCAAATAAAAAATATATCGAATAAAAAAAATATAATTAAAAAAAAAGATGACCAAGAAACAATGAGCATGTCCAACAGGCAAATCTATGTCTTTGAAAATGGATTGTCCATGAAAAAAATAATTATTCTTTAAAGAAGTGGTTGTGTCAAAGATTGTCAAAATGCCTAAGAACAAGAATAGACCAACAACTAAGAAGTTGCTGTTGCTAGAGGATTCAGATTGAAAATGCAGCTTATTATTAATGTTCCTTTTGCTGTAAAAACTACCAATGGCAAAAACAAACAAACAAACAAAAAATAAGATCAGAAGTTAATAAAATGAAAACAAAGAGGGAGAACCAGAAATATTTCTTCCAGAATAACTGAAGAGTCACTACCATCTCATTGATACTAAACATCTGTTTATTTTGTCACTCAAATGGGAGTATTAATTGTGAATATTATAGCCATATGACACGAATTAAGAAAACTAAAAGTGCAGAATGAGAAAACTCAAAGCAATATATATTTTGGATATATTTTGGACATGAGATGGCATACAGTGATTTACAGTCACCTTAAAATTTGGGGAATGGAACTGAGATTTTTAGTACATCATATCGGGGAAAAATAGTAAAAAAAAAAAATGCCACACTGTGGTGAGTGACATCCTTTCAAAAATCATTTGTCTTGCCTTAAATCCATGCCAAAGTTCAGTTGACTTCATATTGCTATACACTAATGTGATAATGGTTTGTACTTCTGCATCTTCTTATATGTAATTTCCTCTTGCAAATACAATCCAGAAGGACATGTGGAATGTTTTGTAATGCATGTTGTGGCATGATGCTTCTGGAAAGGGTGGATTAGCTGGCCCATGCTGAGGCAGCCCATTTCCCCCAGGTACCAGCCAGATGAGGGTCTAATATAAAAAGAAATTTATTTGGGGCATGAAAAAGGGGGAGAGAAGGGAGTTAAGCAGAGAAAGAGTGGGTACAGAGAAGGAAAAAGAGAGACAAGAGGAAGAAAGAAGGGAGGAGTCTGGCCACATGAGAGAAAGGAGAGAACAGAGATGGGGAGGGAGGGAGGAAAGAGAGAGAGAGAGAGAGAGAGAGAGAGAGAGAGAGAGAGAGAGAGAGAGAGAGAGAGAGAGAGAGAGAGAGAGAGAGAGAGCGCACAGAGGGTGGGGAATCAGGGGAGAGCAAAGAGTTTTTTCATAGCAAGCAAGCCAGGCTTATTCCTGGCTGTTCTAAGTTGACTGTTGGGTAGAGCATAGAAGAGATGCTAACAGCATGCATTTGTACTATTTCTGCCCATTCTTTTGAATGCACTCTGAGTTTTCTTTGTTGTCTGATAATTCTTGGTAAATGGATAAACATACTTCATCCTGAGATCCAGAACCAACACATTGGATATGATATTGTTTTACCAAATCATCAGACTGAATTCAAATGTCTTTGCAGAACCCACAGAAAAGCAAAGTACCATTAACTATTATTGTGATGTATCATCAAGCTTAGAGTGGTTTATAATTTATCATTCCTGAAGGATCTTTAACACTAGAAGGTATGTAGAATCAACTGTATAGCCACTGGATATTGAGTTATTCCCACACAATAATCCTGAGCCTCAGGCATCTCCAGGAAAGAGGGGGCCAGTTGTAATAGCCTGGGGACCAGAATTCCTGCTGCTAGATAGTATCTGTTATATATACATGGAAGTGGCACTCATAAAATATGAACAATATATCTGTCTAAGTAAGATCTGAACAATGACATCTCCAGTTGACATGCAGTATAGTTGGGGAAATCTCACAATCTAGGATGCCTAGATGGAGAGCTTCAAGCAGCTATTTGATAATGAGCAGTTCAATGACCTTTACAATATGTGCTCATTGGAAGGCTCTTCAATCCAAAGTGGTCAATTCTAAGCACATATACGTGAGGAACATTAAACGGACTCAACAGGTTATATTCCTCCATATGTATATTTATATAACAATAAAAAGAAAAGGATGTAAATTTGAGAGTGAGTAAATTGGCATAGGAGGAATTTGAGAAGAGAAATTCAAGACTAGAAACAAAGTACAATATTTATTTATAATATCTGAAAATCTCAGAAGAGAAAGAATACTGGTACTAAAATGAATATGCACAGCTAGATGTTCTTGCACTTTTATCTATAAAATGGGTATCAAATTTTCTACTTCTTTAGCCATTGGTAAGAGTAACCGTGTGATTATTTCAAAGTACAAAATTATTATCCATGGTAAGCGCCTGTATCTTATTTTCTAGATGTTTCCACACATTATATATCATGTTTCTAAAAGTTTTCATACATTAAATGTCATGTTTTCTAGATTCTAAAATGGTAGCATACAAAATTAGTTTTCGTTAGTTCTGTAGCCCTAGTTTGAGAATCTAAAAAAAATTAGATTCTTATATTTCCCAAAATGAGCAAAGATAAAGGCAATAGCTTTAGTAGTATAAGCAGTTATGAATCATGTAACCAGAGGTAAGTCAATTAACATTTGAGAAACTCAGAATACAATCAGTTATCTCTTAGTCATCTTAGATTCAGACTTTAGGCATTGGAAAATAGTTATTCAAAAGCCAACATAAATACAGGCCATGTGTCTAATATCCATTCTGTCTACTGGACATTTTACCTTTTCTGTCTCAGACTTATGAGATTGATTTAAATTGTGCCAATTCCTCCTTCTTTAATCAAAATGCTTTTACCCAGCTCCAAAAATCCTCAAATCCTTGCTCCATGAAATGCCATGGGAGAAAAACTTCTGCCTCAAACACCAGTTTTTTGTGTTTTAGGGTGTTTTGCTTGTTTTTGTTTGTTGTTGTTGTTGTTGTTTGTTCTAAAATCTGCTCCTCTTCGTTGTCCACTCCATGAACTCCAGCTGAATTTTGCCAATCTTTGTGCCCTGATATGTATAGCTTTATTATTTCCTGCAACTTTTCTGCTTGTTCTCAGTGAGCACATGTTTTCTGTTTCATAATATATTACTAGCAACAGCCAGGACCCGTGATAACTGTTGTCTCTTTATTTTTAGAAATGTTTTCATAAGACACTGTATTTCTGTTTTAGATCTTTATTAAGTAAGCACTCATTCTTACCTCTGAATGATTTAGAAAAATGTATCTGATGTTTCAGTTAGTGCTTCAGCCACGTTTAAGAAGATTTACAAGATTGTCTAGTTTCAGCTTCAATTTTGAGGACTTAACTTTCATCTTAACAAAATCAGTGTCTGCAGCATAAACTAAGTTGTAGTATTAAGAAATGGTTTTCAGTGTGAGTTTTCCACACACTGAAAACACTTTTACACTATATCATTACATTTAATTTATATATATAAATCCTCGAGGGAAAATAGTAAAAATCGGGGTACATCCTAAGAGGGCTGCTTTGATTCTCCTGGAAAAGGTGGGGGTGGTAAAAGAATTGGATGAGGGTAATGAAGGGAACCCACACAATGCCAAACATCTTGAAACTTAGTAAGTTAGAAAACCTCAAGGACATTATAAAATGCCTAACTTAGAGTGCCTTCTGAAACTCAAATACACATATTTCCTCCAATCCAAGAGGAACATCCAACTTTGCTCAATAAAACGGTTTCTTTCACACTCTCCTTTCACTGCGATCTTTCAGAGTTATCTTTCAGGACTTTCAATTCCTTGTCCATTCCATGGAATGAATTAGGCTAACACCTCTATTTCAGCTGATAAAGCTGCCAGGGAAGTCTCCATGGCTCCCACTGTTCACATTCTGATAGCCTTGCCACCTCCTGTACCCCTAGCCTTCCCTGACTATACTGCAAAGAATAAAAAAATGATCAAGCTAAATGCAAAGAAATCTATAAAACAAAACAAAATTAAACAAAAATAAAAATGGATGGTTGTATACCAATAAGTGTCACACCATCCAACACAAGGAATTTTCCAGACAGCTTATCCACCAAATCCACCAAGCCTCACATTTGGGCCACCAAAACCTGAAAGAATTCCTAGGAGAGGCAGAATACGAAATATTTGTTTGGAACACTTGGGTGACCAGCCAATCTCAAAATGCCCTAACCTGCAGTGCTGTGCATTCTTCCAATCCAGGCCAAAAAATCTAAACTCAGAGGCCCATGGCCTACAGCCCATTGGGAAATCAATTACATGGAGGTAAAACCAGAAAAGTATGGAAATAAATATGTTAAGTCTTTATAGATACCTTTTCAAAATGGTTAACCATTCTGAAACAAACAAGGAGATTGCTAGTGTAATGACAAAAAATTATTTAAATATTCATACCAAGGTATGGCCTACCCACCCTGCTTGTGTCAGAGAGTGCACAAACTTCCACCTCTCAGGTAGCCCAATCTCTATTACAGTCCTTGGGGACTAATTGAAAATTATATGGTGCCTACAGATTACAACGTTCAGGTCAGGTAGAGACGATAAATTGGACCCTGAAGGAGGCCTTGACAAAATTAACTTTTGCAACTGGCAGTAACTAGGTGTTTCTACTATCTCTTTCTTTATATAAGGCTAGGAACCCCTACTATGCATTGGGCCTTACCCCTTTGAGATACTATATGGGAGGACCCCTCCCATATTACATAATCTCCAATCTAATATTCTAGCTGAATATGATCAATACAAAATTTTAAAAATCTCTGGAAACTTCTACAGGGTCCATAAGCAGCTCTGGCCTACCATTAGCTAGATTTATGGATCTCTTCCTTTCCCTTACCCCCATTTCTTTGAACCAGATGAGAAAGTCTGAGTCAAGAGTTATCAACATAAGACTCTGGAATCTCAGAAAGGACCTCACAGCGTGATCCTGACCATACTAATGGCTATGACAGTGATCAGGATCAGGCATACATCAGTCCCATGTTAAGCATGCTGGTAAAGAAACAACATGGCAGCTGTAGTCCAAAGAGAATGCTCCAGATGACTCATTTTAGGAACAATAGAGAACTACTGCCCATCCCATCTATCCAATAGTCTGAGACTGCTGCACTCCTAATCCTGATTCCCTCCTGCTTATAATCTGCCATATCAGCTATCCAGTCAACCTTACCTCAGTGTGTAAAATCATCTCAAGGATTCCAGATGAATCCTTACTCTAGGAAAAGGATGAAAGGAGATAATTGGCCTGATCCAGTCTGACTCCATGACAGGCTGTAAACTAGCAGTTCAGGAGACTAGGCCTGAATTTCTACTTTCCAAGATTTGGCAAGTCAGTTACTGTAACAACCACAGGCTTATTTCAAATATAACTCTCCCAAGCTTGCAAAAAGACAATTACCCAGGCTTGGGGTAAGAGGTCAAGAGCTACATCTTTTTGGCATAAAGCATAAATAATCTAAACCATACCATCACCCAGACCCCCAGAGATAGAACCCACCAATCAAGATACAGATCACATATCCCTGACTAATGTTTCTGTTTTGGCTTTAAAAGTGAATCTGCAAATTCGGAGTCCTTCCCTCCAGATGAAATTGTGCCCCCGCATGCAGGAATAAAACTCTTTGCTTTTCATGCTATTTGTGTCTGGGATACCATACTTCAGTGGTTCATGAACCCTAATAGCATCAATACATTTTATTGCTTCAGTGTCTACCCTAACATAGCAAGATGAGCAACAGAAATTTTCATCTTCCATAGGTAGCATGGAGAATAGTTGCCCCAGCCATTTCCTTTTTCATGACCTTTTCTTGGACCTATCCAGAAGAAAATCATTTTTCATCTGTGTCAGAGTTCTGTTGAGATTTGACATACAATGAGGCTTTGGAAGCACTGAGGGTAGCTGAAATTGCATGAATTTTACACACAATTGTTGTAGTCCTTCTCTGCAGCATACCATAAAGCACATGTGCAAAAATCTAGATTCCTGCCTTTTATTTTCAGGAAAGTTAGATCTGACCATATCCAAATTTAAATCTTTCAATGAGATGCCTATGATACAATGTAAATTAGATGATTAGAGGATTTATGAACCTCTACACAGTCCGAATAGTGAGTACAACTGTACAAAGCCCAGTCTGTGATGGCAGGAAGAGGTAGGGGTTATTTCTAGTATGAAATTATCTATAAAAAGATCAAAAAACTATTTAATGTAAAGAGAAGCATTTTCTAATCAAAGAAAAAATGCCATAGGACATAGTTTCATGTCTAAATCTTGGCAATAAAGTATGTAAATGTTTTCTGAATAGTGTGTCCAATAGTTGTGTTGTATCAATAAATATCTATCTGTAGCTTTCATTTGATAACTGGTATTAATGTTTGGACCATAACTATGGTAACTCATAATGCTGGTACAATTTTCTCCACAATTCTCTAGCAATCATCCAATAATATTTTTACTTTGCTTTTTGTTTTTTGGGGATTGTTGTTTTTTGTTTTGTTGTATTTTGGTCAAGAAATCTATTAACCTTTACAAACACCATTTCGCTCAATCATTCATTAAAAAATATATTTTAACAATTAAGTCTTTAATAAATCCATGTAACATTCACCAATGCATTCCAGCCTAGTTACACCCATAATAAACCATTTTAAAACAGCAGTTTTCATCGTTGCCAGGTAAGGATGTTAAACTGAAAAATCTAACTTGTAACAAGCTGTCTGTCATTCAAGAAATCCACTTTATATCACTGTATGTGTCAGACTGAAGCATCCCCTGGAGTGAACACAGTCATCGTTGCCGTCTCTTTCAAACTAGTTTCACAATAGGAAAGTATTTGTGAACAGAGAAGTGTAATTCAGGAGGAACCTTTGACTCTTTTTTTGTGTCCTCCTTCTAAAGAGCTTCATAAGGACAAAGTTGGGCTTGGCAACCTTTAGGATTCTACTGACCTCACAGTCTGGATTGGGGATATTTTCATGGATCATTTTGCCTGCTGAAAGTGCTTACTAGATGCCACATACAGCTCTGGAGCCTGAGGAGGAGGGCTGTATTTATTGAAGTCAGACATTTCCTTGAACTGCAGGTAGTATATTAGTGGTGCAGTCATCACGCTGTTGAATGGAGCAAATCTGTGCTCATACCGGACCTGATCACTATCAAGCTCAAACTTGGGCTTACGCACTTCGCCATCCAGGTCTAACGCGACCATCGTTTTGAACATCCCAGCACACATGTTCTGAAAGGCCTGGTGATCTCTTGGCTCAATGGACGAACTTTCTTTCTCTTCATTTGTTTTCTGTTGCAGCCTTTCTGCTGTTCCTCCATTATCATCTCCTCTGCCTTCGGGGTTGAGTTCAGCCTCGCATACAGGAAATCAGTGCAGTAGATGCAGTAGTACTCATGCATGCTGTACAGCTCCAGGTCAAAGTCACTGAGCAGATACTAGATAATAATTTGAAGGTTATGGTAAATGAACCAGGTTCCTAAGTAAGCCATATGTTATCTCAGAGGCTCCTGTTTGCAGCATAGTGTGATATGCTGCAAAATTCTTCCATTACCTCAAGAACATTCTTCCTCTGGAATATAAAACTCATCTTGGAAGGATGCAAACTCCTCAAGAATGTGACCAAGTTTGTGTCTCTGCTGAACCCTGTTATGGCCATGGATCTGAACAAGACTACAAAATGGCCGAACACAGTGAGTAACAGGAGTTGAGGGAGTGCCTCAGCGGGTCCATGCCAAAGCATCCCTTCCCCTGGAGGGATCAGCTACAGGATGGTATAATATACAATAGAGTTAAGAAGGTAGTAAAGCAGAGAAAGGGGGTAGAGAAGTAGAGGAGTGGAGGCCAGCCATGAGCACATGGAGAGACAGGGAGAAAGGGAATGGGGAGAGAGGGGAAGGGAAGCAGGGAAAGAGCAAGGGAGAAGCAAGAGACCAAGAGAGCCACTATCACTTTTATAGTTATTAAAATCTATATACCCATTCTAAATATCTCAGAAAAGAGCACACATACAAATTATAGATGAAATGAAAAAGAGATTTATAATCGCTCTAGACTCAGAAGACATTGGACCTTTCATCTGCAATCACTGGTCATACTCTGCTTTCTTAGGACCCCTTGGTGGCTTTGCTCTATGCAGTTTCTTCATATGCACAATGATGTGTGCAGTAGTCGCATATTTTGTAAGGAATACTCCACAAAAATGATGCCTATGTCCACTGACCAGAGGGCATTGTCAGTGTCAATGTAGATGATACTGGCATCATGGCGATTCTTTGAAATTTTTCGTTCAAATTACAAGTTGCTGTTCCTCCCCATATGCTCATTCCCTCTCATGATTACAAACTCTTTCACATAATTTTTTCCATCATGCATTCAGATAGGGTTCTCTCCTCTTCAGTGACTCTTTTTTTTAAAAAAAAAAAGCATGAAGAAAAATAAAAACTAATCTCCTAATAAACTTTTCACTTAACCCATTTGAGGTAATTTTTTAAAAGTAGTTACCCTTATGCATTTTCTCGAAACATTTGTATTTTCACTACGGAAACTTGGCATGATTTAACAAGAAATCCTGCTCCCGAAAGAGTCTTTTAGAAGTATTCCGTCCCTTGTGACATCTTCTAAATCATTGAACGTTTTCATAGCATTTTCATGAATCCTCTTTTCCTGTAATGTAGGAGGTGGTTATTATTAGTCTTTTTTACAGGTGGCAGAGAGGCACAAGAGGTTAAGAGTTAGACATAGAACCAGCCAAAACCCCAGGAATAGAAATGAGGTCACTGATATTTTTAAGTGTGAAAAAGGTTTTTTTTTTGTTTTCTTATACACATGTAGAACATGGATAGAGAAAGTCCTATAATCATATTTAATAAATTTCATCAAAATATATAACTACAGGCAATAATATTATACCATTCTTTAATTGTAGTGAATTATTCTGTTCATGATTTTATCAATCCTAAACATTTAAAATAACCTATTCATAAAATTTATTTTAATAACTGAGATTTGGGGAAAAATTCAAACATTTAGGCACACTCTTGGTCATTTCACTGTAATTTAAAAGCAGGATAATATCATCTTATTAATATAGAAAAGTCACAGTGGATTGGTCTCTGCTCCTGGTATCAGGTTAACAATCTACTTAATTTAATCATAAGACTAAAATCATGTCAAAACAAAACTATCAAAGCTAAGACCAATATTTTAATTTGATTTGTTCAAACACATAACAGAGACAGAGACAGAGAGTTAGAGAAAAGTAGAGAGAGAGGGAGAGAGAGAGAAATAGAGAGAGAAGAAGGAGGAAGAGAGGGAAGGAGAGAGAGAAGGAGGGAAAAGGAGGGAGGGAGGCAGAAAAGGAAGAAGGGAGAGAGAGAGAGAGAGAGAGAGAGAGAGAGAGAGAGAGAGAGAGAGAGACATAAGTTGTAGCAGAATACATCAGGCAGGAAATTGAGAATGAGCAAGCTCTAGTGTGCAGTTGCTATTGTTTATTCGTGTTTTAATGAATTGACAAAGTATGAATATTTGCAGGTATGCATGGCAAAACTGCTTTTATCTACACTATAATGAAGTTGACTTTCAAAGTTTGCCTCCAATATGTATGAAAGTTAAAAGCAATGTAGAAAAAGCATTGAAAGTATGTCAAGGAATATGGAAATCTAGTGACATAGACAGTGTGCACACTACATGTGATATCTCAATATGCATCAAAGCAGTTGATAAATGTAAACATTCAAGTTTGATTAGAACTAGGGAAATGCGTAGGGAGTTCACATCATAAAGTAAAATTTTGTATTTTTTATTTAAGTAAAAACAATATGTGGATCACATAAGAAAGCTCTCTGTATCCAAACGTCTCTATTTTTGCTGAAGAGGAAAACAATTAATCGTGTCAAGTGAGATGAAAGTATGCCTGTAAGAATGGGAGCTTTCTTTCTTCTCATGTTCTTAGTGATTGACAATGGGAAATGGAAAATCCAATTTTTTGCTGTCGTTTTTGTCTTTTTGTTGTTGTTTTATTTGTTTTTGTAGCTGAGATAGAAACAGAATACTGGACAAAAACACAGACTTTCTATTTACAAGCCATTTTGTCTCAAGAAAAGTTATTTTTCTTATCATTTAAGGGTCATGGAAAATAGGGTTAATAGAATCTGTCCTTCCATTCACTTGGATAAAAATTTCTTAAAATGTCGGCTCTTGTACTGTTGCTGCCAAACACACGTTTTGCCAGGAGTTGACCTGGCACAACCATCTAGGCATCTGGTTTTCCCACGGAATCCTAGTGAAAATTGAGGCTTCCCCTCGAGGGAGAGTTTAAAATGTCATCCTAAGTTATCTAGCACATGGAACTTTAATTGTAGCAGAGGATGGGGCAGAACTGATAGAAGGAACAAACACACGGCCATCGGACAGAAAATCTTTTGGATAGAATTAAGCAACCCAATCAACAAGGTGCATAAATTAATTCCTGCGTGCATAAAATAAAGGTTTGCTGCCTCCTCAAACCTACACCAAGAATTATAGAGAAGAATGGGAAAAAGTTTGCTCAGGGAAGCACATATCAATAAAGTACTGAATGGTCTTAGTCTATGTTTAGCTGTTAAAACAGGGTATATAGAAGTGAATATGCTGTAGGCTCAAGGAAGAAGGGGTGGGGGAATAAAAGAGTGGGAGGAAGAGGAAGGAAGGAAGAGGGAAGGGGGTGGGGGAGATAGAAGAGGAAATCAAAGCAGAGACTTTGAATGAATACAAGCTTACTTTTGGTAATGAGTCCAGTCTCAGAAAAGGAACACTACCCTTATCACGATTTTTAGTATTATATTATTAGTACTGTTTTAATAACAAATCAAGCCAACATGAACTGATAAAAGTCACATCTCAGTATGTACTGAAAGAAGCTAGAACCAATAGACCATCCATATTTTAATAATATAACCATTTAATAAACTAAATTATAACCATTTCTTGATTCAAAAATGATAAGGTCACTAAGCAAGGGAAAGCAGAAAGCAAGGGATGGCATTTTGTGAATCATATATTTAAATGAATTTTAACAAGCAGAATAGTCAATGAATTATTAATACGATTTATTGCTCAAACCTTAATAATAATTTTTTGAGTAGGACCGGACACCTGAATCCAGAAGTCATTTAAGAATGCATACTGTGCCCGTAGATATAGAGTTCTTTTTCAGATTAAGGACAGACGTTTTTACAATAGGTTTTCCTGTTTTAGATTCTTAGGGAATAATCAAATTAAAGAAAATTTCTAGGTTTCAGTACAAATAGCTTATTATTTGGAAGAGTGAAAATTCCAGATTGTTAATAACTAAAATTAATTAAGTGTATGTATTTTACATATTAATAATGAAAGTATGGAACCTACAATATAAAGTAAACTTTTTGTAAGTATCTTAATAAACAGGTATAATATAGCTGATATAATTTTCTAAGCTATTTTTTTTGGAGAATTCATTTTGGGGAATCCCCTTAAGGGATTCTCAGACTTATAATATAGTCAAAGATGAGTTTGAGTTCCTGATCCTCTGGATTTTGTCTCCTGAACCACGTGATTGTTTACATAAAACAAAATTCCCATTTATATATTGATGAGGATACCCAAAGTTTCATTAGGCAAATATTCTAGCAACTGATCTACAGCATGAATCAAATGGTTAACATTTTGTAAAGAAAATATTTTATAAACTTAAGGATTGATCAAAAGACCTTCAATTCAAATTGATAATTATAAATTTTAATGTATCTTTTCCTCAAATATCTTAAAAGTTCTCTTAGAACAAAATATTACATATTATTGACTAGATTGAATGGTTATGTATTTGGGACTTATTCAATAAACTAACAATTCTTTTTTCTGTATTGTATGTAAGAATACATATTAATATGTAAATCAAATATGAATATTACATGTATTATTGTTTTGTAGTTATATTCAATTATCATTTCTATTTATGGATTCTGAGTAAATTTATGGTTACATTAATGACAATTTAAGGCATATTTAATATATCATTTTATAACAAAATTTGAAATAAGTTGATTGAACAGTCTTCTGTATGAATAAAATACTATAGGAAAAATGAACAAGGTTGAGTTATTTTAAGATCACTAAAATACAAATGACATAAAAGCTTAATTTAAGAGAAATATCAATGCTAATTTCTTATATGAATTATCCAAAAGGTTTTTTTGAGAATCTAATATACTTACAACATTCCTTCCTTACCTCTACTTTCTACAAATGCTCCCTTTAACACTTTTCCATTCACCGTCTAATAATTGTCTTTCTTTTACACACATGCACACACACACACACACACACACACACACACACACCTAAATATAACCTGTGTGAACTATATATAATTCTCACCTGTTTGTTTGCATTGCCAACTATTCCACACTGCACAATCAATGGGCATGCTTTTTCTTAGGGAAGACTACCTATCCGAATCCCAGGTTTTGTTAGCTTCCCATAATTCTTTGTATAGAAGCAGTGGGGTCTTTTCCCCGTCAAGTTTGTTGTGTTGATTGGTTTAATTTCATATAAATTTATTTCTTTATATTAATTAAAATTTTCAAAAATTTTATAATTTTTTTCCTATTTAATTAATGTGTATGTATATGTAACTCTGTAACTGTGTAGGTATGTAAATCCATGTATGGGTACCAGGGAGACAGAAAATTGTGTCTGATTCTGGAGAATAAATTACAAAAGGCTATGAACAGCTCCGCATAGTTCATGGGAACTAAATTCACCTCCTCTGTAAGAACATCTTTGTGTAATCTCTCCAGGTTAAAATTCTAAATAAAAAAGCATTATGTATCTGTTTCTGAGAAGCTGAAGAGATTTTTATTGTATCCTATCATTTAAAGACATGTTAATCAGTTATCAAAAATAATAAAGACAACAACGGTAGCTAAAGGAAGCACAGAACAAACAATGTCTAAACATAGTTTATGAGAATTTTATTTCATTCAATTGGAATGGAAGATGGATAAAACCTTCTCAAAACTTTATAATGTTGAAATCCCATTTGATACAACAATCTTACTTCTGGGTTTATAACCAAAGGAAATCCAGCCACAATGCTGAAAAGGTATTTGCATTCCCGTGCTCATTGCAACACTATCTGATGCACTCTTAATGACTGTATATACACACACACACACACACACACACACACACACACACACACACACGAGCACACACACACACGCGTGCACACACACACACACACACACACACACACACACATACCTAGGCACACAGTTGCTATAAACTCATACAAACAGGAAAATCATCATACATATAATATAACATTTAAAATTGAGGGACAACCTGTAGGAGGAGCTGTGTTGGGCATGTGAGCTTTCTAGATACTGTCTACCATTTTACCCAGCTCTGATGGATGCACCTCTGAGAGGCACAGCCCTCAGGGCTTCTAATCTCTGAATTAGTTCTTGTTCCTCCTGTCCCTTCTCATGTTTGTCATTGTTATATACCTCCTGTATCTAGCATGATGTGATTGCATGTGGGGAGACCTTCCCTGCCTATAGTCTGATATCCTGGTTTCTAAGGAAACAGTTCCTTTGCAATTTTCCTGTAGATCAATATAAAGATTATGATAATATTATTTGGATAAAGCAATGATTTTGCTGAGTTCCTAATTTGATTTAAATAGTTTGGGGAAAATATGATAGTTCATAGAAAATTGAAGAAGTTAGTTTAAGTTGTTTTGTCAGAAATTTATAATAAAGATAGAATTATGAGTAGAATATGCCCCTTCCCTTGAAGAATAGTGAAGGCTTCATAGGTTAGAAAAGGAGTACAAAGATCATTCATGCATCACAGGCCTGTAATTGCACTTGGAAAAGAAAAATAGACTTTTAAGAAGTTAATGATCATAGAAAAATTGTTTTCAAGGTTGGGTTCATGTTCCTGGATTTTGTGACCTAGGGACATTGTGATAAGTTTCAACATTCACCATGAAAATACAGAGTTATAAATAAATAGTAAATAGTTCTATTATTAATATAACAACAGAGAATAAATGATTTGCCAATTTATTTGAACGAGACTTCAAAATTAACACATAAGTTAAATCTATGCAAACTGTCATCAGCTAAGCATAAGAAGAATATTGCTACTACACCCAGGTATGCTTAAATTTTGTTAATTAGTGACAAAGGAATTATTGCTTTGTATTGCTTTGGGGATACATAGAACTTATGGAAAGAACGATAGATATAAAATATTTAGTGAGGGTCTTCCCACACCCAGTCACACCATGCTAGATACAGAGGAATAGAGCAATGAAAAATATTGCAACAGCAGCATCAAGAAGCAATCCAAAGTTTCAAAATAAAGAATATATAATCGATAATCCTATTGTAATTCCCTTTTGTACAATAATTTTAGTCTGTTCCTGAAGAATATGTTCTTATGGTGATTATTTTTGGAGAATATGTAACTTATGGCCATGAGGTATTTTTTTTTAGTGAATTTTTGGCTTGCATGGTATAAAAAGATTAACAGAAAAAATAAATTTGTTGGAGTTTTCTCATTGAAGCTTGAATACATGTGTATATGTATTTATGTATCTGTGTATCTGTACATATATATATATATACAGTTTATCCTTTTAGTCTCTGCTCCACCATTGATCCTATATTTCTTTTAGATAGAAATTTAAATCCAAATTTTGGGTCAAAAGTTTTGTGAATGAGTTTGAGGTGTGTGTGTGTGTGTGTGTATGTGTGTGTGTGTGTATGATTGGTTGGATAGAGGTTTGCTCCATGAAGAAAATGTGTATGAATATTTATATGTTTTTTTTTTGTGACAGGGTTTCTCTGTGTAGCCCTGGCTGTCCTGGACTCACTCTGTAGACTAGGCTGGCCTCGAACTCAGAAATCCGCCTACCTCTGCCTCCCAAGTGCTGGGATTGCATATGTATATGTTAAATGGTTGGAACTTGTTCGAACGTGCTTCATCCACCAAGCATGTTTGTGTGTGTGTGTGTGTGTGTGTGTGTGTGTTCCTTTTCTGTAAGCCCCAGAGAATTAAGTTTTATGCTCTCAGAAAAAAGTTTACTGAATGATCAATCACTGACTCTAGGTCCCACCTCAGTTTACCTGTTATGCCAAAGCTGGCATTAAAAAAAAATAGCCTGATAAATATGCACAAAACCTTATTTTATCTAAAACAGTTTAAAATGTTATCTAAAACAGTTAAAGTATTCACCATTAATGACAAAATAAAAAGAATCCTTAACTTTATAGGCTTGATTGTAATAAACTCTCAAGATTATGTATTCTCTGTAAAAAAAAAAAAGCCTGAAAAATAATAAAAATTTGAGATTTTTATGAGTATAGTATGAACAATTTCTAAAATATTTTATTTGTTCTTTGAGAAATTCATGCAATATATAATTCTTTTTATATTTATTGTTTATTGATTTCCCCAAATCTGACTCCTCCTGGTCCTCCCCTAACAGAGACCCTCCCTATATTCCTCCTCCCTTTCTCTGAGAGGGTAGGTACCTCTTCTTATCCATTGACCCTGGCATGTCAAGTCTCTTCCAGATTAGGTGCATCCTCTCCCACTGAGGCCAGTCAAGGCAGCTGTGTTGGGGAACAGGTATAATACAGGTAAAACAGCTTACAGTTTTAAGACCTCCTTCTGCTCTAGTTTTTGAGGATCACACATGGAGACAGAGCTGCATTTCTACTGCATATGTTCCAGCTGCCTGGGATAACAGTTCTAGTCTGTGTGTTTTAGTCTCTGAGAGCTCTCTGAGTGGTGCAGATTGGTTGACCCTGATGGTCTTCTTAAACAGTTCCCATCCCATTCAGGGCCTTCTAACTTTCCCACAACGCTTCCATAGATGTCCCTAACCTCAGTTCAATATTTGGCTGTGAGCATCTGCACCTGTTTCAGTCAGCTGCTAGGAAGAGACTCTCAGCAACAGTTATGCTAGGATCCTGTCTGCAAGCAGAACGAATGATCACTAATAAAGTCTTTGCTCACTGAATGGGTTTTAAGTTGGGTGGACTATTGGTTGGCCATTCCTTCAGTCTCTGATTCATCTTTGATCATGTATTTCTTTTAGATAGATATTTTAGACACAAATTTTGTGTCAAAAGTTTTGTGGATGAGTTGGTGTCATTTATCTCTCCACTGGGGCTCCTGCCTGGTTCAGGAGGTGAAGCCTTCAGATTCCATGTTCCCACATTTAGGCATTTTGGATAAGGCCATGTGCATAGAAATTTGGTAGCTCTCCCTATCTCAGGAGTCTTGGACTTTCTAAAGATTTCTCCCAACCTCAAAACCTGCAAGTTGCAGATTTCCACTCATTCTCCTGGCCCTTGACATCTATCTCCTGTTACTCAGCACACCAAATCCTGCTCCCTCATTATCTTCTCTCTCCCTCTACAGGCTCCCCTCTCCCACCCAATTCCATCCCTCATTCTGCCTTCCTTAACTATTTTGTTTTCCCATCTAAGTGTACTTCAAGCATTTTCATTTGGACCTTCCTACTTGTTTAGGAGTGAGGTTAGGGCTAGAAATACGGTTAGGTCTGTAGGATATATTGTGGGTATTTTGTGCTTTATTGCTATTGTTTTTAGTTCTATCCATTTGCCTACAAAATTCATGATGTCTTCATTTTTAATAGCTGAGCAGTATTCCATTGTATATATGAACCACATTTTCTGCTTCTAAGGTTGGGGGACAGCTAGCTTGTTTCCAGTTTCTGGAATTTATGAATAAAGATGCTATGAAAATAGTGAAGCACATGTCCTTGTGGTATAGGGAGCATATTTTATGTATATGCCCAGGAGCAGTATCGCTGGGTCTTCACATAGAGCTACTTTCAATTCTCCGAGGAACCGTCAGATTAATTTCTACAGTAGTTGTACAAATTTGCATTTTCACCAGCATTAGAGGTGTATTCTCCTTTCTCCACATCCTCACCAAAATGTCCAATCATTTGAGTTTTCTGCCTTAGTTAGATTAGTGTAAGGTAAAATCTCAGGGTTGTTTTGATTTGCATTTGATTAAGACATCTGAACATTCCATTAATTGGATTTTGGTCATTTGAGATTCCTCTGTTGAGAATTCTGTTTCACTTTCTACCAAGATTTTATTTATGTATTTATTTATGTATTTATGTATTTATTTATTTATTTTTACTTTCTGTTTTTACTTGATATTTGTTTTATTTATATTTCAAATTTCACCCCCTTTCCTCCTTACACTTCCAAATATCTCCTATCCCATTTCCCCTCCACCTGCTTATTAACACCACCTCCCACTTTTCTGACCTGGTATACACTGGGGTATCTCTTCTCACTGAAAAGGCCATTCTCTGCTACCTATGTAGCTGGAGCCATGGGTCCCTCCATGTGTATTCTTTGGTTGGTTGTTTAGTCCCTGGGAGCACTGGGAATACTGGTTGGTACATATTATTATTAAGATGCTAAGAAAGCATTTGAAAAATTTGTCAGCCCTTCATGATAAAAGTCTTGGAAAGGTAAGGAATTCAAGGCCCCTAACTAAGGATAGTAAAAGCAATATACAGCAAACTAGTAGTCAGCATCAAATTAAATGGAGAGAAACTTCAATCAATCCCACTGAAATCAATGACGAGACAAGGCTGTCCACTCTCGCGATATCTATTCAATATAGTACTCAAAGTCATAGCCAGAGCAATTAGACTACAAAAGGAGGTCAAAGGGATAAAAATTGGAAAAGAAGAAGTCAAACTATCACTATTTACAGATGATACAATACTTTTCTTAAGTGACTCCCCCCACCCCAAATTCCACCAGAGAACTCCTATGACTAATAAACACCTTCAGTGAAGTGGCTAGATGTAAAATTAAATCAAAGAAATCCATAGCCTTCCTATACTCAATGGATAAAGAGGCTGAGAAAGAAATTAGGGAAATGTCGCCTTTCACAATAGTCACAAATAATATAAAATGCCTTGGTATGACTCTAACCAAGCAAGGGAAAGATCTGTATGACAAAGATCTGAGAAGATGGAAAGATCTCCCATGCTCATGGATTGGGTAAAACTGGCCATCTTGCCAAAAGCAGTCTTCAGATTCAATGCATGAAATTCCAACTCAATTTTTCACAGAGTGACTCCCCTCCACCCAAATTCCACCATAGAACTGAATCTAACAGAAGAGAAAGTGGGAAAGAATATAGAACACTTGGGCACAGGGGGAAATTTCCTGAACAGAGCACCAATAGCTTATGCCCTAAGATCAAGACTTGACAAATAGAACTGGGCAGTGGTGGCACACGCCTGTAATCCCAGCACTCTGGGAGGCAGAGGCAGGCAGATTTCTGACTTCGAGGCCAGCCTGGTCTACAGAGTGAGTTTCAAGACAGCCAGGTCTATACAGAGAAACCCTGTCTCAAAAAAAAAGCCAAAAAAAAAAGAGAAAGAAAGAAAGAAAAAATAGACAAACCTCATAAAATTGCAAAGCTTTTGTAAGGCAAAGGAGGCCCTGGTCCTGGAAAAGGCTCAGTGCAGCAATGTGGGAGAATACCAGGACACGGAAGCAGGAAGGGGTTGATTGGGGAAGGGGGAGGGGGGGAACGGAAGAGGGCTTATGGGATTTTCAGGGAGGGGGAATCCAGGAAAGGGGAAATCATTTGAAATGTAATTAAAGAATATATTGAATAAAAAAAAGTTTTAAAAAAACATGTAGACATCCAATTAGACCAGCAACATTTGTTCAGGAAGCTTTCTTTTTTTCCATTGTATGGTTTTGGCTTCTTTGTCAAAATTCAAGTGTACATAAATAAGTGTGTTTATTTCTGGGGCTTCTGTTTAATTCCATTGATAAACCTATCTGCTTCTCTATCAATACCATGTAGTGTTTTGTTGTTGTTTTGTTTGTTTGTTTGTTTTACTGTTGTGCTCTAGTACAGGTTGAGGTCAGGGATAGTGATTTTGTTGTTCATGATTGTTTTGGCTGTCAGAATTGTTTTGTTTGTTTGTTTGTTTGTTTTTCTATATGATGTCGATAATTGGCTTTTCAAGATCTATAAAGAAAAAGTGTGCTGGAAAGTTGATGAAAATTGCATTGCTGGGAGGTGGTGGCACATGCCTTTAATCCCAGCACTTGGGAGGCAGAGACAGGCCGATTTCTGAGTTCAAGGCCAGCCTGGTCTACAAAGTGAGTTCCAGTACAGCCAGGGTTACACAGAGGAACCCTGTCTCAGAAAAAATCAAAACAAAACAAAAACAAAATCAAAAAATTGCATTAAATATATAGATTGCTTTTGGCAGGATGGTCATTTTCACCATGTTAATTCTACTATCCATGAGCATAGGAGATCTTTTCATCTTCTGATATCTTCTTTAATTTCTTCAGGGACTTTCACTTGCTAGGTTAGAGTTCAATTAGATATTCTATATTATCTGTGGATCTTATGATGGGTGTTATTTCTCTAATTTTTTTCTAGGCCCATTATTAACATTTATATAATGTAAGGCTACTGATTTCTTTGAGTTAATTTTATATCCAACCACTTTACTGAAGTTGTTTATTACTATACTATTATATTATGCACAAATAGTGATATCTTGACCTTTTCTTTTCTAAGTTGTATCTATGTATCCCTTTTGTTGTCTTTTTACTCCAGCTAGAATGTCGAGTAATGTATTAAAGAGATCATGAGAAAGTGAGTAGCCTTGTCTTGTCCCTGATTTTAGTTGGATTGCTTCGAATTTCTTTCTTTTAAATGTGATGCTGGCTATTCACTTGATGAATATTGTTTTTATTATGTCTAAGTCTGTAGCTTGAATCGTGATTGCTCCAAGACTTTTAACACGTGAGAGTGTTGCATTTGCTGGAAAGCCTTTTCAAAATCTAATGAGATGATCATGTGACTTTTTCCCTGAATTTGTTTATTTAGTGAATTATGTTGATGTATTTTTGTATATTAAACCATCTCTGCATCCCTTGGATGAAGCCTATTTGATTGTGGTGAATGAAGCTTTATATATATTCTTGGATTCATTATTATTATTTGTATTATTAACTTCATTTTTTTAAAGTTGTCTTCCTCCTGGTTCCCTTCCCACAGTTCCTCATCCCATGCCTCTTCTGCCCTGTCTCCATGAGGATGTCCCCATCCCAGTAGGCATCCCCTCTCCCTGGGGCCTCAAATCTCTTAAGGGTTAGCTACAGGGTTGCATCTTCTCCCATTGAGGCCAGACCCGGCAGTCATCTGCTGTATATGTATCATGGGCCTTGGATCAACTCTTGCATGCTATATGGTTGGAGGCTCACTGTCTGGAAGATCTCAGCAGTTGAAACTGCTGGTCTTCTTATGGGAAGACCCCCTCAGTTCCTTCCAGCCATTCCCTAATTCAGCCACAGGGGTCCCCAACTTCAGTCTGATGGTTCGATAAAATATCTATGTCTGTTTCAACAGCTGCTTGATGGGCCTTTCAAAGTAGATGTTCATATGAGAAATTGATCTGAAGTTCTCTTTTTTTGTTTAGTCTTTGTGCAATTTAGGTATCAGAGTTATTGTGGTCTTGTAGAATGAATTAGGTGCTATTCCTTCCGTTTATATTTTGTGGAATAGTTTGAGAAATATTGGCATTAGCTCTTTGAAAAGCTGATAGAATACTGCACTAAAACAATGTTGGTTTGTATTTTTATTATGAAACAATTCATGAGTGCTTTTATTTTCTTAGTGTCATGGTACTGTTGGTACTGTTTAGCTAGTTAACTTAATCTTGATTTAACTTTGGTAAATGTCCATTTCATTTATATGTTTTCTAATTTTGTGGAATATAGGCTTTTGAAGTAAGAAGACATAATGATTTTTAAAATTTCGTCAGTTTTTGTGTTCTACCTTTTCATTTCTGATTATTTTAATTTGAATGCTGTCTGTTGCCTTTAGTTAGTTTACTAAAGGTTAGTGTACTTTGTTAATTTTCTCAAATAACTATTGGTTTTGTTGATTTTTTGTTTTCTTCTCTTTGTTTTTGGTTGATTTTTAGCTCTGATTTTGATTATTTCCTGTTGCCTACTACTTGTGTGTGTTTGCTTCTTTTTGTTCTAGAGCTTTCAGGTGTGCTGTTGCTACTATGAGATAATTCCAATATTTTTATGAAGGCAGTTAGTGCTATGAATTTTCCTCTTAGCCCTGCTTTCATTATGTTCCATAAGTTTGTGCATGTAGTACTTTTAGTTTAATTCTAGAAAGTTCTTAATTTATTTCATTATTTCTTTAAAGTTATTATTGAGTGGAGAGTTTTTCCATTTCCATGAGTGTGTGTGCTTTCTGATGTTCTTGATTTTATTGAAGTCCAACCTCAATCAGTGGTGATCTGACAAAATTCATGGGAATATTTCAATCTTCTATTTGTTGAGGATTGCTTCTTTCTTTTTCTTTTTCTTTTTTTTTTAATTTTTCATTTAGTGAGAAGACTGTCTACCATAATAACTTATATAGTTTTGTTTATCTACTCAATGTAATAATTCCTCCATATCCATGGATTCTAAATCTATGAATCATATAAGTACAAATCAATATATTTCAAACATGTCTCTTATAAACATATGGATAAAATTTTGGCTTTATTCTTTAAGTAACATAGTAGAAAAATATTTATAAAAGACTGTGTGTTAGATGTTATAAATTGAGTTGTGTTAGTATCCTCAAGAAAATATAGGTAGATTTTAGGCAAATCTTACACTGTATTATTTGAGAATTTTCAATATATGTGGATTTTGATATTTGTAAAATTTGATTGCTTCCTGAAATAGTTTTATGAAAGGTCAAAGGATGATTATTCTTGCATTATATTTGATATATATCACATACACACACACACACACACACATATACATATATATATATATATATATATAAACACAAACACAGAGAGAGAGAGAGAGGGTAAATTATTTTAAATAAAACTTCCAACATGTATGGTAATTTATTTATTATTTTGCCATGTTTGATTATTTGTTTATACTGGAATATTTGGGGTTGACATAATTTTATATAAGGTCTAAATTGATAAGATTTTAGTAATCTTATAATTTCTGGTATCTATTATTCATCTTCTTAGATAATACTTTAACAATATAAAATATTATTAGCGATTACATTCTATCGAATATGGCTTGGGCAAGATGTGGATCCAGGATAAGCTATTGGAATCCTTACTTGTGTCTTACTTTACCTGTCAATATCATTCTCCTTGGTGCTTAATTTATTTCACCTTTTAGTAACATGTTAATAATGACACTTGTCAACTTTTGTTGGAAATTGTTTCTAAAATGAAACTAATTCATTTATGAAAGATTTAAAAAATATTTTGTTTCTATTTCAATTTTTATTAGATATCTTATTTATTTATATTTCATATTTTATCCCCTTTCCCAGTTGAAGCCTCCAGAAACCCCTGATTCCATCACCCCTCCCTGCTTCTATGGGGGTTCTGTTCCACTCTCCCACTCCTATCTCACCTCCCTGTCATTCCCCTACACTGGAGCACTGAGTCTTCACAGGACCATAGGCCTCTCCTTCCATTAATGCCCGACTTGTCCATCCTCTGCTACATATGTGGCTGCAGCCATGGGTCTCTCCATGTGTACTTCTTGGTTGGTGATTTAGACACTGGGAGCTCTAGGGGATCTGGTTGGTTGATATTGATGTTTTTCCTATGGGGTTGCAAACTCCTTCAGCTCCTTCAGTCCTTTCTCTAACACCACCATCAAGGTCCCCATGCTCAGTCCAATGGTTGAGACAGGAGCCTAATATAGCTGTCTCCTGAAAGGCTCTGCCAGAGCCTGATAAATATAGAGGCAGATGTTTTGTTTCTTTTTACCAGTATTCCATTGTCTGTCAATTTGTACAGTTTCTGAAACAGACAAATCTTATGCTAGTCTTTGTTTGTATATACATAACAGTTCCCCATGCTGCCATGTCTATACTGTATCACTAAATAGGGTTTGCTTTACATCTATGTAGGTCAACTACTGTAATAAGTTATATTAAGTAAATAACTTTTTTCTAGTTAATTATTTATGGTCTCTTTGTTTTTGATGTTTTTGGAAATCAACTCTTGTTATTCACCACAGTGTTTACTTTGCATGGACATGACAGGCAGTTGATTTCCAGTATGCAAGGTTTATCTCTTAATGCTATTCTTTGAATGGCTTTCAGGCTTTCATGTTGTATCAGTCAGGGTATGTGTGTGTGTGTGTGTGTGTGTGTGTGTGTGTGTGTGTGTGTATGTGCATGTGTGTGTGTGTGTTTATTAGATTTATTAGAATAGTTGACAGGCTTATAAGCTGTTGTCTAACTAACCCAATAATGGCTAACAGCAAAAATTTCAATAATATAGTAGTTGTTTAGTCCATTATGCTGGATGTCTCAGCTGGTCTTTAGTATACTCCAGAATCATAACATCATAAATTCTAATTCCAGTAAAAGAATAAACTTGCCTGAGATAGTGAGAGCAACTAGGCAAAGAGAGTAAGCTTCCTTCTTTCATGTAATTTATATAGGCTGCCAGCAGGAAGTATTGCCCAGATAAAGGTGGATTTTCCCTTTATTAGAGTGGGATCTTAATTATAGTGGATCTTAATTATAGTGAATAATCTCACCTGAAAAGATCCACTATAAAAGTTGGTCTTACCACTTCAAATTGCTTTATTTATATTTGTATAATCACAGGCATACCCAGCAATTTGGATTATAGTTGATTCCAGTTGTAGCCAAGTTGCCAATCAAGAATATCAATGACAAATGTCTATATCATTGTGATTGTTTTTTGTCAGTTAATATCAGTTTTATTTAATGTGTATATCCCTGATATAATTTTGTTTATTTATTTACTTAAAGATTTACTATTAGTTATGCAAATGTGTGTTCTGGGTTTCATAGAAATTCAGTATCCATGAAAGCCAGAAAAGGGTATTGGATCCTCTAGAATCAGATTTAGACAGTTTTGAGGTCCCCGATGTTGGTGCTGAGAATCAAATTCTAGTCATGTAAAAGAGTAACAAGTCTTTTTCTATGTGAAGCCATCTTTCCATTCCCCTCTCAAAATTTTAGATACTTATTTTTATGTTCAGTAAATTCACATAGGTGTTTTCCACTTACAATCATGTTTTCTCGCATATTTTCTTTCTAGGATTATATTTGAGTATACTTGTTCTTTCAAAATCTGCCTGGATATTCTGTCCTGTGTGTCTATGACTCCTCCTAAGTATGTATTTGTGCTCTTTTGGTTAATTTTCCTGTAGTTGGATGCAGCATATTCTTGACAATATATAGTTTTGCGAATCATATTTTGATGAATGCTGAGTTTCCTTGAATGACGTTAATGATTCAAGATGTCATCTGACACACTTCATTTTAGTTTTGTATTTCACAAATCTTATTTGAAGAGACTGAGAGAAAAATATAGTTTCAATCTTTACTTTAATATAAGGACTCATGTATAAGATCTTTTGGATTTCTATATAGAATATAGGATTTCTATATAGAATATTTCCTCACTGTTCTTTCTTTTTTTGTACACAAAAAAAATTTCATTCTGGTTGATACACTTCAGTTAGCAAATACAGTTAGCAAGAAGCAAAACTCTAGAAGCCAAAAAGCCAGGTTAGTACACTTAGGCACTTTTCTTGATCCTGGAACTGTGAACTAAATCTTTGAGGGAGCAATTCTTTGTTCATGTTTTGCCAGGTGTTGAGACCTACATGCTGGGTTTTAAGGTCAAAATGATGCTTCCACCATGGTGCCCGTGTTACAATAAAAAGAGCTGCCTTTTGCTTTCAAGTATTTCTATGTGTGGCACTCTTTGAAAGACGATTGATATTCTGGCAAAAAAGGTAAAAGGAGCCTTTTATAGGTTTTTTCACAGCAAACATTCTATCTTTTCCCTCTTCACTATTATTTTGCTATCCTCTCTTGCATAATTTTCATGTCTCTCTTACTTCATTTTATCCTATCTGTGTACCATCTATCAATCATTCGTCTACCTTGTAAATAATCACTCCATTCCTGTATGTATTTTATCTTGAAAATTATAGAGACAATAATTCCTGCAAGCAATAATATGCTCCACCGATACCATTAGGCTACACTTTGGTTTTCTTGTATTTTTATGTGACTGATTGTATTGCTATTTCCTTTAAATAGTGGATCATAACCCATACTACTGTTACTTCTGTCATCTCAGGGGTTCTCTATTCTTCAGTTTCAGAGTGATTTTTATATTACTCAACATATCAGGCTTAAAAGAAAAACTGTGAAAGCAATTCACAGTCCAGTGTCATAATTAGTATATTAGATATATTCCAAGGAAACTTCTAGCCCTATCATCATGAATTATGTGATTCTCAATTTTGAAACAGAGATGTTTATATTTCATTCTAGGCTGTAAAATGTGAAGAAAGTGATGGAGATCTGTAGGTATATTTAAATGTCTTAAGAAAATGACTTTAGTTGAAACATAATTATTCTGGTACTCATGTTCTAATTAAATAAATTATTGAGCTATGAACTTGAAGTCACCAATACTAATAAACTTGAAAATAAAACAAAAGAAAACAATGAATGTCTCAGCCAGAGAGTAGTCTCTGGTCAGTCAGTGACTGGAGAGAAGCTAGAGATACACTTGAACTATCAACAATAAATAAGTAAATAAAAAGGATCTACCCAAACATTGAGTTTGCTTTGCAAGACACTAAATATAGTACTTAGCTACACAATATCCACATTTCTTAACAAAGTAACTATAATGTAGTAAATCATTGTTATTCTAAGCAACTTCTTGTGCTGGATTTTTTAATTGTTTGAAAATAATTCAAGATAATTCAAGCATATTAAAAACATAAGTAACTGTTCTAATGTTTCTGAATATTCAATAAACCATGCTAAATGTATTATTTACAAAGAATACATTAATAGCAATTAATTAGCAAATTTACCATAAGCATTGTTGAAACACCCTATTACTTCTATACATTCTTTTGAAATTTTGTATTAGATATTTTTAATTTACATTTCAAGTATTATTCCCTTACCAGGTTTTCCCTCTGAAAATCCTCTATACCATGTCTGTCGCCATACTTCTATGAGGGTGTTCCCCCACCCCTACCCACTCTCCTGCCTCCCAGGCCTCTCATTCCCCTACACTGAGGCATTGAGCCTTCACAGGACCAAGGGTTTCTTCTCCAATGATACCCCATAAGCCCATCCTCTCCTATATACATGGCTAGAGCCATGTGTACTCCAGGTTTACTCTTTAGTTGGTAGTTTAGTCCCTGGGAGCTCTGCGGGTTCTGGTTGGTTGATATTGTTGTTTCCTCCTATGAGGATGAAAATACATTCAGCTCCTTTAGTCCTTTCTCTCACTCCTCCATCAGGGACCCTGTGATCACTCAAATGGTTGGCTGCAAGCTACCACCTCTGTATTTCTCAGCATCTGGCAGAGCCTCTCAGGAGCTATATCAGGCTCCTGTCAGTAAGCACTTCTTGCCATCAACAATAGTGTCTGCAGCCACAATAGTATCTGGGTTTAGTAACTGTGTATAGAATAGATACTCTAGTGTGGCAGTCTCTCCATGGCCTTTCATTCAATCTCTGCTCCATACTTTGTATCTCCTGCCATAGATATTTTGTTCCTCCTTCTAAGAAGGGAAGAGTATCCATTCTTTGATCTTCTTTTTTCTTGAGCTTCATAAGATCTGTGAATTGAATCTTGGGTATTCCGAGCTTTTAGGATAATATCCACTGATCAATGAGTGCATAAGATACGTGTTCTTTTGTGATTGGGTTACCTCACTCAGGCTGATATTTTCTAGTTCCATCTATTTGCTTAAGAATTTCATAAATTTGTAGTTTTTAATAGCCGAATAGTACTCTATTGTGTTTCCATTCTTCTTTTCAGGAACATTGGCATATTATAAATAAGGCTGCTGTGAACAGAGTGAAGCATATGTACTTATTATATGTTGGAGCATCTTTTGGGTATATGCTCAGGAGTGGTATAGCTGGGTCCTCACATAATACTATGTCCAACTTTCTGAGGAACTGTAAGACTGATTTCCAGAGTAGTTGTAACAGCTTGAAATACCACCAACAATTTAAAAAAAAAAAAAAACTGTTCCTTTTTCTCCATATCCTTGCCTGCATCTGCTGTATCCTGAGTTTTTTATCTTCACCATTCTCACTGATGTGAGGTGGAATCTCAGGGTTGTTTTGATTTGCCTTTCCTTGATGACTAATGATGTTGAACATTTTTTAGGTGCTTCTCAGCCTTTTGGTATTCCTTAGTAGAGAATTCTTTGTTTAACTCTCACCCCATTTTTAATAGGGTAATTTGATGCTCTGGATTCTAACTTCTCCAGTTTTTGTATATGTTGAATATTAGGCCTCTAAACAATTTACGTTTGGTAAAGATCTATTGCCAATCTTTTAGTTGCCCCTTTGTCCTATTGAGAGAGTCTTTTGCTTTATAGAATCTTTGCAATTTTATGAGGTCCCATTTGTTAATTCTTTATCTTAGAGCATAAACCATTGGTGTTCTGTTCAGAAAAATTCCCCCTGTGCCCGTGTGTTTGAGACTCTTCCCTACTTTGTCTTTTATTAGTTTCAGTGTATCTGGCTCTATGTGGAAATCCTTAATCCACTTTGGCTTGGGCTATGTTAAGGAGGTAAGAATGGATTGATTTGAATTCTTCTGCATGCTGACCTCCAGTTGAGGTCACTATTTGTTGAAAATGCTGTCTTTTTTCCACTCTATAGTTTTAGTTCCTTTGTCAAAGATCAAGTGATCATAAGTGTGTCAGTTCATTTCTGAGTCTTCAATTCTATTCCATTGAATTACCTTCCTGTCCCTGTACCAAAACTATGCTATTTTTATCACTATTGCTCTGTAATATAGCTTGAGATCAGGATTGGTAATTACCTCAGAAGTTCTTTTATTGTTGAGAATAGTCACTATCCTGGGATTTTTAGTATTCCAGATGAATTCGCAATTTGTTCTTTCTAACTCTATGAAGAAATGAGTTGGAATTTTGATGAAAATTGCATTGAATTTGCAGATTGCTTTCAGCAAGATGGCCATTTTTACTACATAGTCCTGTTAATCCATGAGCATGGGAGACCTTTTCATGTTCTGAGATCTCTTTTTTTTTTCAGGGACTCGAAGTTCTTGTCATACAGACCTTTGACTTGCTTGGTTAGAGTCATCCCAAGTTGTTTTATGTTATTTGTGACTATTGTGAAGGGTTTGATTTCACTAATTTCTTTCTTAGTAGAGAAAGGCTACTAATTTTTTTTTATTTCATTTTATATCCAATCACCTTGCTGAGGTTGGTTAACAGGTTTGGAAGTTCTCTGGTGGAATTTTTGGGGTCACTTAATTATATTATCATATCATCTGCAAATAGTGATATTTTGACTTCTTCCTTTTCAGTTTATATCCCTTTCACCTCCTTGTGTTGTCTAATTGCTCCAGGTAGGACTATGAGTACTATATTGAATAGGTAGGGAGAGAGTGGGCAGCCTTGTCTAGTCCTTGATTTGAGAGGGATTGCTTCATGTTTCTCTCCATTTATTTGATGTTGGCTACATATTTCTTGTATATTGCTTTTTTAAAATATTCTATATTCTTTGTTTACATTCCAAATGCCTTCCCCTTTCCTGGTTGCCCCCTCCCCATAAGTCGCATAATCCCTCCTCCCTCTGACCATTCCCCAATCACCCTCCCATTTCTCTGTCCTGGTACCCCCCTACAATGCTAGATCAAGCCTTTCCAGAACCAGTGCACTCTTCTTCCTTCCTTCTTGGGAATCATTTGATATGTTAATTGTGTCTTGAGTATTCAGAGCTTCTAGGCTAATTGATATCCAATTGTCAGTGACTGCATTCCATATATATTCTTTTGTGATTGGGTTTCCTCACTTGGGATGATATTTTCCAGTTCCAACCATTTGCCTAAAAATTTCATGAATTCATTGTTTTTAATTGCTGAGTAGAATTCCATTGTGTAAATACAGCACATTTTCTGTATCCATTCCTCCACTGAGGGACATCTGGGTTCTTTCCAGCTTCTGCCTATTATAAATAAGGCTGCTATGAACATAGTGGAGCATGTGTCCTTATTGCATGCGTGGGAATCCTATGTGTGTATGCCCAGGAGTGGTATAACAGGGTCCTCCGGAAGTGTCATACCCAGATTTCTGAGAAACTGCCAGACTGATTTCCAGAGTAGTATATTGCTTTTAATATGTTTAGGTACGGGCCATGAATTTCTGGTCTTTCCAAGACTTTTATCATGAAGCGCTGTTGGATTTTGTCAAATGCTTCCTCAGCATCTAATGCAATAATTATGTGTTTTATTTTCTTTGAGTTTGTTTATATAGTGGATTATGCTGATGACTTTCTGGATATTGAAGCATTCCTGCATCCCTTGGATGAAGCCTACTTGATCATGTTAGATGATTGTTTTGATGTTTTCTTGGATTTCATTTGCAAGTATTTTATTGAGTATTTTTGCACTGATATTCAATACATAATTGTTCTGAAGTTCTTTTTCTTTGTAGGGTCTTTGTGTGGTTTATATATAAATGTAATTGTGACCTCATAGAACAAATTAGGTGGTATTCCTTCTGTTTTTATTTTGTGGAAAAGTTTGAAGAGCATTGGGATTACGTCTTCTTTAGAGTTTTGATAGAATTCTGTTCTAAAACCATCTGTTTCTGGGCTTTTTTTTTTTCTTGGGTTGGGAGACTTTTAAAGACTGCTACTATTTCTTAGAGAAACTGTTCAGATGCTTTCTCTGATCCTGATTTAACTTTGGTACCTGGTATCTGTCTAGAAAATTGTCCATTTCATCCAGATTTTCCAGTTTTGTTGAATATAGGCTTCCATAGTAGGACTGATAAGTTTTTAAATTTTCTCAGTTTCTGTTTGCTGTATTTCCCTTTTCATTTCTGATTTTGTTAATTTGTATAGTATCCCTGTGCCCTCTGGTTATTGTAGCTAAGGGTTTATCTATCTTGTTGATTTTCTAAAATGAACCAGCTTCTGGTTTTGTTGATTCTTTGTATAGTTCTCTTTGTAAATGAATGAAAAATAATTAGATTATTTTCTAATTCCATCTCCTCCCATTGTTTCAGTTTAAAAGATAACATCAAAATACAGAGATTCTAAAGATACCTGTACATGATATCAGAACATTCTAATTTTACACAATAGCATTGAACAGATGATATGTGACCTGTGAGAAATCACACAGTTCTTTTTTAAATTGAATTGCTATTTTTTCTAATAGGACTGTGACTTTCACTACTTTGAAATTTCCTTTATCTATCTTGATACTTTTTCATTCTCTTATGCATCTTAGTATTTACAATTAGTTGTTAGGATTCTTTCCTTTCTAACATTCTTAGTACAACTTATGTTTTTCTTTGCTTGTTCTTGTATATGGGAAAATTCTATAAGTAAAAGAATAGAATTCCTTGCTTCCTTTAATTGAAAAAAGTAGCTAGATATAGAGAGAAAACAAAGCAAGCTAAATAAATGTAAAGCCATTAATAGAACCCTATAAGCATCATAACTATTTTCAGATTATGTTTGCAAAAGAACTCCTCTAAATGGCTACTTCCTCATTAATATATAGCTATGATGATATTCTTTTTTTACTTTACCATAAAAAAAGGATGGTGGAAGAAAATCTACCTTATCACCAAAGAATTGTGAATTAATACCTCCATGTATGCCACACTGACATCACCTTATATCTAAAGTCATGATTTACATTATGACATACATTTCTATCTTTCCATAGTCTGTAGCATGGAATGTGGGTATTATTCTAGAATCATTTGTCATGTAACTATTCAACATTAGTATATATCTTCATTAGATTATTGGCCTAGAAATAGAAGACTGATAAGATTTTACCCACCATTCTCTTATTCATCAGACTATTTAATTCATACCCTTTAGTTTTCAACATCATTATTATTTACTGTAACTGTCTGCAGTTATGTCAAATGGGTTACCAGGTTACCTGGAAAGAAAGCTGGGGATAGAAACAGTGTGGCAAGAGAAACATGAAGCCAAGACAAATTTCCTGATGGAAGTTTAATAGGGGTCTCCAAATATATATAGGTGGGGGAAGACCCTTCCCCCTCAGACTGGAAACTCTCAAAGAACTAGTTCATTTGCTCTGCAGGTGGCTAGTGTCAGGTGGCTAATGCCTCTCGGGAAACTGCAGGTCCTTTGAGAACAATAGGCTTAGCCTTGGTCTGAGCTTGGAGCAGGATTATGTCTAGCACATTAATTCCTTGCTTAAAGGCCTAGAGAGGAACTTCACCTTGGTCAATGACAAGTTTCTGCCGGGTGGCATGACACCTCAATATGGCTCTGTACAATTTACCATTATGCCTACCTACAGTCTCTTCTGAAGACTAAACTGCACTCAAAGTCTTATGGTGAAGTGACTCACAGTATCTCAGAGCTAAGTAAATGCATTGTTCAGTAGAAGGGTGTGTGGAGTAGGGAGAGTGAAATAAAAGCTAGGTGTCATACAAATAATAAAAGCATATAAAAGTATGTCAAACCTGCATAAACCTCAAGAAACTACAAATCTGACTCCCACTGGTGGGAGAGTGTTAACCATTCAGTGGTAGAAGTTTTCCCTGGAATACCTGAGATCATTCAAATGAAATAAGGTAGTGGTTCTTGTAAGGAAGCAGGGGAAAATGGCATTTGACACACTTGAAAATTGTGTAAATTTAAGACCAGAAATGAACCCACACACCTATGGTCACTTGATCTTCGACAAAGAACTGAAAACATCCAGTGGAAAAAAGATAGACTTTTCAACAAAAGGGTCTGGTTCAACTGGAGGTCAGCTTGCAGAAGAATGCGAATTGATCCATCCTTATCTCCTTGTACTAAGCTCAACTTCAAGTGGATCAAGGACCTCCACATAAAACCAGACACACTGAAACTAATAGAAAAGAAACTGGGGAAGACCCTTGAGGACATGGGCATAGGGGAAAAGTCCCTGAACAGAACACTAATAGCTTATGCTCTTAGATCAAGAATTGACAAATGGGACCTCATAAAATTACAAAGTTTCTGTAAGGCAAAGGACACCGTCTGTCTTAGTCAGGGTTTCTATTCCTGTACAAACATCATGACCAAGAAGCAAGTTGGGGAGGAAAGGGTTTATTCAGCTTACACTTCTGCATTTTCTGTTCATCACAAAAGGAAGTCAGGACTGGAACTCAAGCAGGGTTAGAAGCAGGAGCTGATGCAGAGGCCATGGAGGGATGTTCCTTACCGGCTTGCTTCCCCAGGCTTGCTCAGCCTGCTCTCTTATAGAACCCAAGAATACCAGCCCAGGGATGGTACCACCCACAAGGGGTCCTCCCCCTTGATCACTAATTGAGAAAATGCCTCACAGTTGGATCTCATGGAGGCACTTCCCAAACTGAAACTCCTTTCTCTGTGATAACTGCAGCCTGTGTCAAGTTGACACATAAAACCAGCCAGTACATGGTCAAAAGGACAAAACGGCAACCAACAAATTGGGAAAAGATCTTCACCAACCCTATATCCAACAGAGGGCTAATATCTAATATACAAAGAACTCAAGAAGTTAGACCCCAGAGAACCAAATAACCCTATTAAAAATGGGGTACAGAGCCAAACAAAGAATTTTCACCTGAAGAAATTCGGCTGGCTGAGAAGTATCTTAGGAAATGTTGAACATCATTAGTCATTAAGGAAATGCAAATCAAAACAACCCTGAGATTTCACCTTACACCAGTCAGAATGGCTAAGATTAAAAACTCAGGAGATAGCATGTGTTGGCAAGGATGCGGCGAAAGAGGAACACTCCTCCACTTCTAGTGGGATTGTAAGATGGTACAACCACTCTGGAAACCAGTCTGGTGGCGCCTCAGAAAACTGGGCATGACACTTCCAGAGGACGCTGCTATACCACTCCTGGGCATATACCCAGAGGATTCCCCAGCATGCAATAAGGACACATGTTCCACTATATTCATAGCAGCCTTATTTAAAATAGCCAGAAGCTAGAAAGAACCCAGATGTCCCTCAATGGAGGAATGGATACAGAAAATGTGCTATATTTACACAATGTAATACTACTCAGCAATTAAAAACAAAGAATTCACGAATTTTTTAGGCAAATGGTTGGAACTGGAAAATATCATCTTAAGTGAGGTAACCCAATCACAAAAGAATACACATGGAATGCAATCACTGATAAGTGGATATTAATTAGCCCAGAAGTTCTGAATACTCAAGGCACAATTAGCATATCAAATGATTCCCAAGAAGAGGGCACTGGTCCTGGAAAGGCTTGATCCAGCATTTAGGGGAGTACCAGGACAGAGAAATGGGAGGGGGTGACTGAGTAATGGGTGGAGAGAAGAGGGCTTATGGGACTTCTGGGGAGGGGGTAACCAGGAAAGGGTAAGGCATTTGGAATGTAAACAAAGAATATAGAATATAAAAAAGAAATAAAAAAGAACATTGTGTTCTTAATTAATTTCAACTCAATATTTACTTCTCTGCTCTTATAGAGTATAAGATATATAATTACTAAACTAGTAGTTCTATACAACATTTCTCAATTAGTGCAGAGTTTCTTCAAAATGGAAACTATGTTAAAATAAAGAAATGATGCTACCATACACTTAACACTGATCAAAGAAATGGTTCAGATATGATTGGCATGCACATGTGTATATGGACATGTGTGTGAATGGGCATGTATGTATGTATAAGTTCGTGTGTGTGTATGTGTGCTAGTGTGTGTGTGTGTGTGTGTGTGTGGTGTATCTATTTATATGTCAGGGCATGGGGATGTCAATGCCATGTCAGAGGTTGACTTGCATATGGGTCCACCGTGTGGGTCCTTTCAATTAGTCCTGTTTGGTGGCAAATGCCAACACCTACTGAGCCATCTCACAAGTACCATTTTTTTTTTTTTGAATTATTGAGGCAAGTTATTTCATTGTCCTAGACTTTATCATGTTGGTCAGATTGAGAAGCCAGTGAGCCACAAGGTTCCTCTTAAGTCCTAAGATTGAAAGTATATACAATCAAGTCCAACACTTTTACATAGTTTCTGAGGATTAAACTCATGCCCTTGCGTGTACAGTACAAACAATATATTGACAGTCACACACAGAGTTCTGGCAATTTTTCTTGAACTTTAAAATCAAATGCAATTTCATGTGCTTGGTCAGGCTAGCTTGAAATGTAGTTTTTTCCATTCTAATTTCTGCAACATGAAATAACAATGTCTGTTCTGTGATTATCCCATCACTGTCTTGTGACAACAAATATCTTTCCTAATTCTAAAATTTCATAGATAGTGAAGAATTCTGTCTGACACTACATCATATTTCCTTCTAGTATCAAAACAGAAGTATTGGGAGATATTTAATACATGCTTTGGAGATGGAGTTGAATAGGGGGAGATCTTATGGCTATTGGATTAAAAGAATTTGTCTTATACACTGAGTGTCTGTAGAGCATGGGAGAAAAACAGAGGTGGTACGTTTTGACATATTTCTCCTTCTTTCTTTTTTGATGTCCTAACATCTAGCACGTTAGACTTTGACTGTAAGTGGCTGTCATACCCTCTCCTTTTCTTCACATGGCTCAGAGTCATGTCTAATCTATGTACTCTCACAAGTCTATGCCTCTGCCTATACTCTCCTTCAACAACCATAGGAACAGTCAAGTTCTCCTTTTTTATTTATTTCTTTTTTCATTCAAAGATTCATTTTAGTTAAAACAAGATCATTTGATAAACAGGCTGTACTAATATGGCCGATAAAGAGTCTGACGCTGACAGATGTTAGGGTTAGGGTTAGGGTTAGGGTTCTGAGGTGACTCAGAAAAAAACGAATGCTGCCAACCCTTTCATCATGGACAGCTTACTTTTAGAAATAAGGGGATAAATTTCTGTTAAAAAAAAATCATTCTTTGATAATTTCTAAATTTTCTTTTTTATTTAAAAAGGAAGTAAAATATTTTATGATAAAATTGAAAATTTACATGGAAAATATTTCTGACAAAATTGAAAAATATAAAGAAAAACACAATTAAATTGAATATTTTCATGGAAAATTAAAGAGTAAATGGGTAGACATAAAGAACTTTGCTAAATTAATTAAAAAAGAAAGAAATTCTACCTATTTTATGATAGAAATGAAGATTAATTTGGGGAACATTTCCGATAAAATTCTAGAAAAATATAGAATAAGGTTAACATTGAAGATTTATCATGGAAAATTACACAAATATAATGGTAGGCATAAACATATTTCTAAGTTGATTGAAAGTGGAATTATAAACAGTTTCTGATAAAGTTGAAGACTTACATGGAAAATATTTATGATAAAATTAAAGAAATATAGCCTGCCCTTTGATCTGCATAGCCTAGTGTGTGTGCTGTGCATGTGTGTGTATGCTGCCCTGCTGCTTTGTGTTACTATAGATTGGTAGTTCCCATCTGAAGGAGTTCTTGTCCCCAAGGAACATAACAAAATCATAATGACTTTGTCTCATATGACAAAGTCTCCAGACACTTTTGGCCTTCACAACTTGCCAAATACTGGCATCTACAAGTAGAGTTCTAAAAACTTTGAATACCCAGGACATAATCCACAAATTAAATGATGTCCAAAAAGAATGGAGGAGTGGCCCCTGGTTCTGGAAAGACTCTGTGCAAGAGTATAGGGGAATTTCAGAACAGGGAAGTGGGAAGGGGTAGATGGAGGAACAGGGGGAGGGAAGAGGGCTTATGGGACTTGCGGGGAATGGGAACCCAGAAAGGGGGAAATCATTTGCAAAGTAAATAAAAATATAAAAAAAAAAAGACTTTAAAGCCAGGCATAGTGCCTGTGACTTAGGAAGCCGAGGCAGGGGGAACATGAGTGTGAGGCCAGCCTGGATTCAGAGAAAGATTCTTGTCTGCAAAGTTGAGGAGTGTTTAGTGGAAGACCATAGCTCAAGTTTAGGAGTAAGGAAAACTTCCTGGGAGAAGTGTCTCATGATTTGTACTGAAACACTTGTGGCAATCCATCAGATGTAGGCTACATTAGCTCACAGCTTCCTGGAGATTTCCCCCTTTTTTCTATAATATGGATCTCAGCCGAGCAAAAGCACAGGTTTTGTGACTTTTTCTGGATGCCAAGATTTAGATAAATAGCCTAGCCCACACTACTCAGATTAAAAGAAAAGAAAAGAAAAGAAAAGAAAAAATGAAGAAATATATAGAAGAACATAAAGAACATGTTAAAATTGAAGATTATCATGGAAAATAATACAGATAAAATGGTAGACATAAAAACATTACTAAATCAATTGAAAGAGGAATTGCGATCACCGGAGGGCAGCGGTGGCGGCGGCGGCAGTACAGCAGTGGCTGGACCAGCTGAAGGGCCATCAGCAGTGGAACCAAGGTGACACAGGGTTCAGTTAGGCCCTGCGCCCACGACCACTGACCTTCACTGACCAGCCGGGCTGCAAACAGCTGCGGTTTTGCAGCACCTTTCACTGCACGGAAGCCACTTCAGAACTCGGCCTCTCCATCTTGATTTCGAAATCCAGTGACATCGGACAGTCTGAGGTACACAAACATAATCCGAGGCCAACACCGCGGGGGTCTGAGCCCTACGGGCGTTGGCCTGCACCCAGGACCTTGGCTGTTCGGGCGGCGCGGGGGGGGGGGGGGGGGGGAACGGGGCACCAACCCAGCCAGGAGGTTTTTTGCCCCGGCCTGCACGCACACCACCATTTTGCCTGCAGGACAACAGAGAGCTCTGGCAGGCAGAGCCTTAACGGGCATAGCCTGAGGCTAACAAAGCGGGGGTCTAGGCCCCAAAAGGCACAGGACTGACGACAAGATCTGGGATGCTTGGTGGGCCATCTGTGAGTCAACCTGCCCAGGAGGTTGTTAGCACAGCAGACTGTCCCTGCGCTTTCGGGGAGGGCAGGCGCACACGCCCACCATCCTGGTCACCTGGCGGACCCAATTAACAGTCATAGCCCTAGGGGAACTTTACTCGGACCTTGGCCTCCCAGGCTTTTGCCTGGACTCAGGGCCTGGGCGGCCAGGCTAACCTTGTGTGCGCCAGCTCGGTTGGGGGATCGGCTGCCCAGCAGAGTGATTGGAACACAGGGGAGGTCCCGGCAGCATACACCTTCAGTATTCCTGGGGGTGCACATGGGCTCCATCATAGACACAATCTGGGGCAAGGCCTCAGGCGGGAGCCCTCAGCTCAATTCTCTCCGCTTCCGGATCCAGATCAGCCTGGGCGGCAGCACCACATCTCCGGGTCCTGCAAGAGGCTAGAGGGGATTCCGGGCGGCCAGCTGGGAGAAGTCAGTGTGCTCCAGTGAATCCAGCGGGCCCCAGCAGGAGCCTTTGGGTGCCTGCTTCGGGATCTGAACAGCCTGGGCAGCAGCACCCTGTCTTCAGGCAGTGCAGGGGGTAAGCTGTGCACCAGAGGCCAACTGGGAAGGGGCAGCTTGCACTGGTGAGTCCAGCACTGACAAAACCAGGTAACACCAGTGAGAACTAGATGGCAAAAGGCAAACGCAGGAATGTCACTAACAGAAATCAAGGCAATATGGCAACATCTGAACCCAATTCTCCTCTACCAGCATGTCCTGGATACCCCAACACACCAGTAAAACAAGATTTGGATTTAAAATCACTGGTCATGATGCTGGTACAGGAACACATGAAGGACATACTTAAAGAAATTCAGAAGAAAATGGATCAAAAGTTAGAAGCCCTTGCAAGGGAAACACAAAAATCATTGAAAGAAATCCAGGAGAATACAAAAGCCAACAATGAGGAAACACAAAAAAAACTTAAAGAAATACAGGAGACCTTTGGTCAACAGGCTGAGGTCATGAAAGAGGAAACACAAAAATCTCTTAAAGAATTACAGGTAAGCACAAACAAGCAAGTGAAGGAGCTAAGCAAAACCATCCAGGATCTAAAATCAGAAGTAGAAACAACTAAGAAAACTCAAAGGGAGACAACTTTGGAGATAGAAAGCCTTCGGAAGAAATCAGGGGACAGAGATGCAAATATCAACACCAGGATACAAGAGATAGAAGAAAGAATCTCAGATGCTGAAGATTCCATAGAAACCATGGACTCAACAGTTAAAGAAAATGCAAAATGCAAAAAGCTTGTAACCCAAAATATCCAGGAAATCCAGGACACAATGAGAAGACCAAACCTAAGGATTATAGGCATAGATGAGAGTGAAGATTTACAACTTAAAGGGCCAGCAAATATCTTCAATAAAATTATGGAAGAAAACTTCCCTAACCTAAAGAGAGAGATACCCATGAATATACAAGAAGTCTACAGAACTCCAAACAGACTGGACCAGAACAGAAATACTTCCCGTCACATAATAATCAAAACACCAAATGTTCTAAACAAAGAAAGAATATTAAAGGCAGTAAGAGAAAAAGGCCAAGTAACATATAAAGGAAGACCTATCAAAATCACAGCAGACTTTTCACCTGAGACTATGAAGGCTAGAAGGTCCTGGGCAGATCTCATGCAGACTCTAAGAGAACACAAATGCCAACCAAAACTACTATATCCAGCAAAACTCTCAATCACCATAGATGGAGAAACTAAGATATTTCATGACAAAACCAAGTTTACCCAATATCTATCCACAAACCCAGCCCTACAAAGGATAATAGGAGGACAACACCAATACAAGAAGGGAAACTTCACCCTGGAAAAAGCAAGATAGTAACCTTTGATCAAACCCAAAAGAAGTTAAGCAATCAAATTTAAAAAATAACGTCAAAAATGATAGGAAGTAACAATCACTATTCCTTAATATCTCTTAACATCAATGGACTTAATGCCCCAATAAAAAGACACAGACTAACTGACTGGATTCTTAAACAGGAGCCTACATTTTGTTGCTTACAGGAAACACACCTCAGGGTCAAAGACAAACACTACCTTAGAGTAAAAGGCTGGAAGACAATTTTACAAGCAAATGGTCTCAGGAAACAAGCTGGAGTAGCCATTTTAATATCAGATAAAATTGACTTTCAACCCAAAGTCATCAAAAGAGACTCTGAGGGACACTTCTTGCTGGTCAAAGGAAAAATACAACAAGAAGAACTCTCAATCCTGAACATCTATGCTCCAAATGCAAGGACACCCTCTTTCGTAAAAGAAACTTTATTAAAGCTCAAAGCACACATTGCACCTAACACAATAATTGTGGGTGACTTCAACACTGCACTTTCCTCAATGGACCGATCAGGAAAACAGAAACTAAACAGGGACACAATGAAACTAATTGAAGCTTTGGACCAATTAGATTTAACAGATATATATAGAACATTCTATCCTAAAACAAACGAATATACCTTTTTTCTCAGCACCTCATGGTACCTTCTCCAAAATCGACCATATAATTGGTCACAAGACAGACCTCAACAAATATAAGAAGATATAACTAATCCCATGCCTCCTATCTGATCACTATGGAGTAAAAGTGGTCTTCAATAGCAACAGAAACAACAGAAAACCCACATACACGTGGAAACTGAACAATACTCTACTCAATGATACCTTGGTCAAGGAAGAAATAAAGAAAGAAATTAAAGACTTTTTAGAACACAATGAAAATGAAAACACAACATACCCAAATCTATGGGACACAATGAAAGCAGTGCTAAGAGGAAAACTCATAGCCCTGAGTGCCTCCAAAAAGAAAATGGAGAGAGCATACATTACCAGCTTAATGACACACCTGAAAGTCCTGGAACAAAAAGAAGCTATTTCACCCAGGAGGAGTAGAAGGCAGGAAATCATCAAACTCAGGGCCGAAATCAATCAAGGAGAAACAAAGAGAACCATACAAAAAATCAACAAAACCAGGAGCTGGTTCTTTGAGAAAATCAACAAGATAGATAAACCCTTAGCCAGACTGACCAAAGGGCACAGAGAAAGTATCCAAATTAACAAACTTAGAAATGAAAAGGGAGATATAACAACAGAAACTGAGGAAATCCAAAAAATCATCAGATCCTACTACAAGAGTCTGTAATCAACACAACTGGAGAATCTGGAGGAAATGGACAATTTCCTTGACAGATACCAAATACCAAAATTAAATCAGGACCAACTAGACCATCTAAACAGTCCCATAATGCCTAAAGAAATAGAAGGAGTCATAGAAAGTCTTCCAACCAAAAAAAGCACAGGACCAGATGGTTTCAGTGCAGAATTCTATCAGACCTTCAAAGAAGAGTTAACACCAATACTCCTCAAACTATTCCACAAAATAGAAACAGAAGGAACACTACCCAATTCCTTCTACGAAGCCACAATTACGCTGATACCAAATCCACACAAAGATACAACAAAGAAAGAGAACTTCAGACCAATTTCCCTTATGAACATCGATGCAAAAATACTCAATAAAATTCTTGCCAACCGAATCCAAGAACACATCAAAACGATCATCGACCATGATCAAGTAGGCTTTATCCTGGGAATGCAGGGTTGATTCAGTATACGGAAATCCATCAATACAATCCACTACATAAACAAACTCAGAGTACAAAACCACAGGGTCATTTCATTGGATGCTGAAAAAGCATTTGACAAAATTCAGCATCCTTTCATGCTTAAAGTCTTGTAGAGAACAGGAATTCAAGGCCCATACCTAAACATAGTAAAAGCAATATACAGCAAACCGGTAGCCAGCATCAAACTAAATGGAGAGAAACTTGAAGCTATCCCACTGAAATCAGGGACTAGACCAGGCTGCCCCCTTTCTCCTTATCTTTTCAATATTGTACTTGAGGTACTAGCTTGGGCAATTCGACAATATAAGGAGGTCAAAGGGATACAAATTGGAAAGGAAGAAGTCAAACTATCATTATTTGCAGACGATATGATAGTCTACCTAAGTGACCCAAAAAAAAAAAAAACTCCACTAGAGAGCTCCTACAGCTGATAAACAACTTCAGCAAAGTGGCAGGTTATAAAATCAACTCAAGCAAATCAGTGGCCTTCCTATACTCAAAGGATAAGCAGGCTGAGAAAGAAATTAGGGAAATGACCCCCTTTACAATAGCCACAAACAGTATAAAGTATCTTGGGGTGACTCTTACCAAACATGTGAAAGATCTTTATGACAAGAACTTCAAGACTCTGAAGAAGGAAATGGAAGAAGACCTCAAAAAATGGGAAAACCTCCCATGCTCATGGATCAGTAGAATCAATATAGTTAAAATGTCCATTTTGCCAGCTGCAATCTACAGATTCAATGCAATACCCATCAAAATCCCAACTCAATTCTTCACAGAGTTAGAAAGAGCAATTATCAAATTCATCTGGAACAACAAAAAACCCAGGATAGCTAAAAGTATTCTCAGCAACAAAAGAAATTCTGGGGGAATCAGTATCCCTGACCTCAAGCAATACTACAGAGCAATAGTGTTAAAAACTGCATGGTATTGGTACAGTGACAGGCAGGAGGATCAATGGAACAGGATTAAAGATCCAGTAATGAACCCACACACCAATGGCCACTTGATCCTCGACAAAGAGGCTGAAAAAATCCAATGGAAAAAAGATAGCCTTTTCAACAAATGGTGCTGGTTCAACTGGAGGTCAGCATGCAGAAGAATGCGAATTGATCCATCCTTGTCTCCTTGTACTAAGCTCAAATCCAAATGGATCAAGGACCTCCACATAAAGCCGGACACTCTGAAGCTAATAGAAAACAAACTGGGGAAGACCCTTGAGGACATCGGTACAGGGAGAAAGTTTCTGAACAGAACACCAATAGCGTATGCTCTAAGAGCAAGAATTGACAAATGGGACCTCATAAAATTACAAAGTTTCTGTAAGGCAAAGGACACCATCAAGAGGACAAATCAGCAACCAACAAATTGGGAAAAGATCTTCACAAATCCTACATCAGATAGAGGGCTAATATCCAATATATATAAAGAACTCAAGAAGTTAGACTCCAGAAAACCGAACAACCCTATTAAAAAATGGGGTACAGAGTTAAACAAGGAATTCTCACCTGAAGAAATTCAGATGGCGGAGAAGCATCTTAAAAAATGCTCAACTTCATTAATCATCAGGGAAATGCAAATCAAAACAACCCTAAGATTTCATCTTACACCAGTCAGAATGGCTAAGATTAAAAATTCAGGAGACAGCAGGTGTTGGAGAGGGTGTGGAGAAAGAGGAACACTCCTCCACTGCTCGTGGGGTTGCAAATTGGTATGACCACTCTGGAAAGCAGTCTGGCAGTCCCTCCGAAAACTGGGCACCTCACTTCCAGAAGATCCTGCTATACCACTCCTGGGCATATACCCAGAGGATTCCCCACCATGTTAATAAGGATACATGCTCTACTATGTTCATAGCAGCCCTATTTATAATTGCCAGATGCTGGAAAGAACCCAGGTATCCCTCAACAGAAGAGTGGATGCAAAAAATGTGGTATATCTACACAATGGAGTTCTATTCAGCCATTAGAAACAATGAATTCATGAAATTATTAGGCAAATGGATGGAGCTAGAGAACATCATACTAAGTGAGGTAACCCAGACTCAAAAGGTGAATCATGGTATGCACTCACTAATAAGTGGTTATTAACCTAGAAAACTGGAATACCCAAAACATAATCCACACATCAAATGAGGTACAAGAAGAAAGGAGGAGTGGCCCCTGGTTCTGGAAAGACTCCGTGAAACAGTATTCGGCAAAACCAGAACGGGGAAGTAGGAAGGGGTGGATGGGAGGACAGGGGAAGAGAAGGGGACTTATGGGACTTTCGGGGAGTCGGGGGCTAGAAAAGAGGAAATCATTTGAAATATAAATAAATTATATCGAATAAAAAATATAATAAAAAAAGAAAGAGGAATTGCAAACATTTTTTGACAAAATTGAAGATTTACATGGAAATACTTCTGTTAGTCTATGCCTTTTTATTGGGGAATTGAGTCCATTGATGTTAAGACATATATTATGGTATACTGATATATTGATTCCTGTTATTTTTGGTGGTATTTTTATGTTTGTGTGGTTACTTTCTTTTCAGTTTGTTGGAAGAAGATTACTTTCTTGCTTTTTCTGGGGTGTATTTTCCCTCCTTGTGTTGGCATTTTCCATCTATTATCCTTTGTAGGGCTGAATTTGTGGAAAAATATTGTGTAAATTTGGTTTTATAATGGAATATCTTGGTTTCTTCATCTATGGTGATTGAGAGTTTTGCTGGGTATAGTAGTCTGGCTGACATTTGTGTTCTCTTAGGATCTGTAGGAGATCTGTCTGGATCTTCTAGCTTTCGGGGTTTCTGGTAATAAGTGTAGTATAATTCTGATAGGTCTGCCTTTTAAGGTCCTTGCCCTTTTTTCTTTACTGCTTTTAATATTCTTTCTTTGTTTAGTGCATTTGTTGTTTTGATTATTATGTACCAGGAGGACTTTCTATTCTGGTCCAATCTGTTTGGAGTTCTATAGGCTTCTTGTATGTTCATGGACATCTCTTTCTTTAGTTTTGGGAAGTTTTCTTCTATAATTTTGTTGAAGATATTTACTGGCCCTCTAAGTTGTAAATCTTCGCTTCCTTCCATACCTATAATCCTTAGGTTTAGTCTTCTCATTGTGTCATGGATTTCCTGGATGTTTTGGTTACAAGCTTTTTGTAATTTGCATTTTCTTTTATTGCAGTGTCAATGCTTTCTACAGTATCTTCAGCACCTGAGATTCTTCTATCTCTTGTATTCTGTTGTTGATGTTTGCATCTGTGACTCCTGATTTCTTCCCAAGGTTTTCTATCTCCAGAATTGTTTGCCTTTGTCATTTCTTCATTGTTTCTACTTCCATTTTTAGATCCTGTATGCTTTTATTCAGTTCCTTCACTTGTTTGTTTGCATTTTCCTGTAATTCTTTAAGTGATTTTTGTGTTTCCTCTTTAAGGGCTTTCACCTGTTGACCCATGTTCTAATGTATTTCTTTAAGGGAGTTATTTATGTCCTTCTTGAAATCCTCTATCAGCATCATGAGATATAATTTTAAATCCAAGTCTTGCTTTTCTGGTGTGTTGGAGTATCCAGGAATTGCTGTGGTGGGAGAATTGGATTCTGATGATGCCAAGTAGCCTTGGTTTCTGTTGGTAGGGTTCTTGTACTTCCTTTTGCCATCTGGTTATCTCTGATATTAGTGGTTCTTCCTGTCTCTGGCTGGAGCTTGTCCCTCCTGTGGGCCTGTAAGCCTGTATCTGTTCTGGGAGACAAAATCTCTACTGGCAAGGTATGTGCACAGAAGTCCATGCAGCTGCCTGGATCCCTGGTGCAAATGGTGGCCAGAAGACTCCTGTCCCAGCAGATCCACTGATCATATGCCCTGTGTGCTCCTAGCTGTTCCCCTCTAGAAAGAACTTGGGGATCTCACCTCTGTGCTCAGGAGTGAAAGCACTACTGGGAGATCCCTCTCTCCTGGCAGGCTGTGCACTGAAGACTGTGGAGCCACCTGGCTCCTTGGTGCAAATGGCAGTCGGAAGACTCCTCTTTGATAATTTCTTTTGATAGCCCTGATATACTAGCATAGTTTTTCTGTCTTTCATTTATCTCTTTCCATTTATCATAAGAAAACAATTAATTATAGATTTTTTTGTGTTTATTGTGGAACTAAAAACTGTTGTCAAAGTTTTGGATATTCCTCACTTTATTAAATTCTGATTTATATTTAGTTCTGAAATTAAAGAATAATTACAGTGCAAAGAAGACTTTCTGTTCCTCTGCCCAACACTTCCTATGCATTTTTCTTACCCCAAAATAATGACTTTTATTTCTTTAATTGTTGATCTATACATTTACATTAAAATTATATATTATTAATATATAATACACAATCATATATAATACATATTACTAAATGTTTAAATACAACCTGTTCAGTCTGAATGATGCTAGTAACATGCATATGACTTCACAGCTGAGTACTAGCTATTGCATAACTAGTGAGGGAGCTGTTCTCAGACAAGACTTCCTTGATTAATCTATGTCCCATGTACTCAGCATTTCTTAGTTGTGTTTAGTCCTTTTTCTAGGATTAAAGCCAGATGAGATATTTCCCTACCACCAAAGCATGTTTATTGCTATGATCCTTGTTCATGGTTTGATTAGGCAGCCATGTTTTGTCTTCTTGTTAACATCTATCCAGTAATAAGAAATTTGCTTCATGCATTAGTCTGCGTTTGACACATAAGGTTAGCTTTACTGCAAGAATTAACTTTTCTCAGCTGATTTAGAACTTTATATTCCTTTGTTCTATTTGTTTTCTAGTAGGTTTTATTTGATTTGATATTCATTGATTTCAAACATACCCTTGCATCTACATTAATACAGGATTCTGCCAGTTATCAAATCAAATATCCTCTTGCTTCTAGATCACAAGAACTGGAGTTATTGTTATGTGCCACCAAATCTACTTGATGCCTATAATTTTTATTATAGTAAAGCCCCAACTTACAGTCTTATTTATTCTTTGTAATAAATGTGTAACTAATTACACATTGTCATCTCCCTCTTTATTGGAAACTGTGAAAAAAATGAAAGAAAAACAAATCTTGTCTCTGATATCTTCAACAACCTTCAGCACCAATTAACTCTTCTTTATGCTACTTCAAATCTCATTATCTATGGGCTTTAATTCTTCTTGTATTTTTATGACATGTATAAGCAAAAGTGATAGGTCATTATATTAATTATATAATATTATCATGTCAAAAATTATTATAATTATGTATTCTGAGGCTCCTATAAGTCCATAGCCAGAGAGTGGGTGGCATCTTAAAGTTTAATGACTTTGGAACCACTACAGGGGCAGAGTGGAGCAGAGACTGAATGAAAGGCCATCCAGAGACTGTCCCACCTAGGGATCCAAACCCAGACCCTATTGCTGATGCCAAGAAGTGCTTGATGACTCAAGCCTGATATGGATGTCTCCTGAGAGGCTCTGCCAGGGCCTATCCATACAGACACATATGCTTGCAGTCATTCATCCTTCAGTCATCCCCCTATCTTCTCCATTGGGGTTCCAGGACTGAGCATGGGGACCCCAAATGGAAGAGTTAGAGGCAGCACTGAAGGACCTGAAAGAGTTGCAACCCCATAGGAAGAACAGCAATATTAACCAGGCAGACCCTCCCAAAGTTCCCAGAGATTAAACCACCAACCAAAGAACAAACAGGGAGAGACCCACAGCTCTAGCTGCATATGTAGCAGAGGACTGCATTATTGTGCATCAGTGGGAAGGGAGCCCCTTTGTCCTGTTGAGGCTCAATGCCTCAGTGTAGGGGAATGTAAGAGTAGTGATGCACCCACATAGTAGTAAGGATAATCTGAGAGATTATACGGAGTGTAACTGGGTAGGGGATAACATTTGAAATGTAAATAAAATAATTAATAATAAATGAATAAGTAAATAAACAAACAAATAAATAAATAAGACTTTGGAACAAGAACATCCATTTGCATAAATTCCACTCCAAGTACAGTCCAATAGCAAGAAAACACTCCTAACTCAAGGCAATAAGGCACAGTAAATACACTTATTTACTCCAGCATTTTGTGATATCACTGACTGCACTTTGCTTATGACATCAAAAGTTATTTCAACTCAGAAACAAGCTCAGAGTCATACCCAGCATTGTCTCTAAGCACAATATGAGCACTTTAGGGCCTTGCAAAACCAAACCTCTGAATCTGCTCCACATTTACCATTTCAAGTACTCCTGGTCATTTGGACCAAGTATTCTGTTTAATCGTTAGATTGTCTTTCGTGTTATAACCAGTATTCTACCAACAAATGCCAGATGCCTACAAGGTTCAGAAGGAATACCAAAACCTATCACAATCATACCAAAGCAAAAGGATTGCTAGTATACTGGCAACAGCCAATACAACGTCTTACTTGACATACTGCAATAACTTGTTCTTGTCTGTCATAATTTTACACACAGTCTTATTCAGTGGACAGACAACTGCTTACAAAATATAATGAAAAGAACGTGTTTCCTGTGAGACTTTTCATATGTTGCATTGAAGGCTCTTTCTTTTGTCTCTGGGAAATGAATCCACTAAGGATAATGGAAATGATGAGTGCAGTGTGTTGTTGTAAGTCTTGGGAGCAATAGCATAGTTGTGTTCCAGGGGGATGCTCTTCTGCAGATAACAGAAAGCCTCCTGATGAAGAACAGAGTGTGAAAAGAATTATATTAAAATGCCCCCTGCCTCTGCAACGGCAGGGACCAGCTGACACTCTTGGACTAGCTGACAGGAGAATAATTCACTATAGTATTTCTTATCTATTGTACCTTACTCCTAAAAACATATTGAAGCTATGTTGAAAACAACATTACAAGTTATTACTGCCCTGAGCTTCAATCACTTGTAAAATGTCAGCAATGAAACTACTCTAAACCCACTGAAAGTCATCTTAGGACATTACTGCCTCCAGGAATGGAGACCATGTTTATGGAATTGGGAATTTATGAGCCCATCTGTTATGTATGTCCAATAGCTCACTACTGTAAAAAAGGATGCTGTGCAACTTCACACATATTAGGTAGTCAAAGTGATTGTTGGCAGGAAGAAGGAAAGGCCTGTACACTTTCCTTAGATCATTTCTCATACACCCCAGCCAAGTTAATATGTTGCAGTTAAAATAATTTCTCATATCAACTGGTAACCATTTTTATTTGTTCTTGGAGGTTACTTGCAAGTAACCTACATTCAAAAGAACATTAAGAAATCGCTGATATGGAGAGTAATGTCTCACACTTCAAAGAAAAGAGGTAGGCTGGAGTGTTGGCTCTATGGCTGCTGTTCCTGGAAATACTAAATCAATTCTCAGCATCCAAATGATGGCCCACAGCAACTTGTAAGTCCAGTGCTATTGCATCTGATGCTCTTTTGGGCACCAGGCAAGCATGGGGTACACACACATACACACACACACACACACACACACACACACAAGCAAAACACCTATAAACACAAAATAGAAATATTTAAATCTTTAAATGATAAGACAACAGAAACATCTATGAGTTTTGAATTTTATTATTTTGATTTCAGGCACTGTGTCAGTTTCTGCTGTTTGTGCCTTATACCCTGTTCTAATCTACTGCCTGGTTAGTCAAAACACAGAATAATTAAACTAAAATGCGGCATTATAATGTAATACCTTTTTGTATGAATTATTTTAAAGATATATACAAAATAGGTTTTGAAATAATGAAAGTCAGCAGGGGTCTTTAAGGTCACCTCTATCTTCTATAATACTCTTAAAATGGACTATATACAGTGTACAGGGTTGTTTTTTTGAATTGCAAAAAATCCAGTTTTTGATCAAGTAAATTATAATTGTCTCATATATTAAATTATCTCTTACATCTATGTTGAAAGTCATTTCCATTAGAAAAGAAAATACGCAATCTGGTTCAATTCTTTACTTAAAATTAATACTATGGACTCTGCTGAAGAATTGCTTTTGCAGATATTACACCCATATATGCTATCCCTTCATCACATTGTGCAGATGGCAGCCTTATTTTGATGGCAGTGTAGTCCTTGTTGGATTTGACATGTCCTAATGGAGCAAAGTCACATGGTTTAGAACTTAACAGTGACCCATCAGAGCAACCCTGTAAACAAGTTGAAGGTGCTGCATTTTTAAGGTGACATTTGCGAATGGTGAACACTGGAAGGGAAAGTACATGACAGGAACACTGATGTAGTTCTGTGACAGTCTGACAATTCCTGTAGGGTTTTAGTGTGTAGTAAACCAAGTGTACACCTTATGTTCAATATGCAGTGAGTAATAGATGAAGTCACCAAGAACACTGAAGTACTATTCTTTTAGCAATGGGCATGTACATATGTATCTGTTTATTTGGCTTCATATTAGAAGTATTTGGCCCATATTTCAGGGACTAAATTAGGGTTGTGCAACTGAAAAATATAGTATTACTGGGCAGATTTAAATAAATGTTGATCTGTGTTTATCTTAGAATATTTTCTTACTCTCTGTTAGAGTCTCACATAGCTCAAACCAGCCTTGAATGCAATATATAGCTGAGGATTTCTTGGACTTTGTATTCTTTCTCTGTTTTCTCCCCCAGCACTAAAACTATAGGTATGTATCACCACATCTGATGTAGAATATGTATTACATATGTCCTGAAATTATTGTAGAAAAAAAGTACATAAGAGTGAGTTAGTACCTTCTAAAAGTTGAGTTTTCAACATAGTGTTTAGTTTACATGAAACAATTCATCTGTTAGTAGTATACATGGATTTTCCTAGACAGAGGTATAATTGTGTCTTTATATTGAGGTCCATTTTTGCAACTTTATGTGGGTTATTATGCAGGTACATCATTCTTAGAATCTGCAAATCAAACTATGCCAGTCATAAAGCTCACGGACATACACCCCTACAAAAATGCACGATATCATTCTAGCCGATTTTCAGCATCCAAAATTATTGGTGTTGGGGCTGGAGAGATGGCTCAGTGGTTAAGAGTACTGACTGCTGTTGCAAAGGTTCGGACTTCAAATTCCAGCAACCACATGGTGGTTTACAACCATCTGCAATGAGATTTCACGTCCTCTTCTGGTGTGTCTAATGACACCTACAGTATGCTTACATATAATAAAATTATTGGTGTTTTGGAAAGGTTTGCACATCTGATTCCAGTGCAACAGGGATAACCTGCTTTGTTCCTTGTTCAAGGACAGGGTCCTTTGCCAAGTGTTTCAATTTATCTTAATCTGCTGAGGGGTGGCAATAACTTCAAGACATTCTCAGCTTGATAAGAATTATGACTGTGTTTCTAGGTTGTCATTTAAGAAGGTCAGAGATTAGCTCCTCTCTTGAGTCAGGCGAGTGGTGTGGCATTGTGAATCTCTCCTAATTGGGAGAAGTACTGAGTCAGCCTAAGTTGCTGACAGGGAGTCTCCAATCACAGCTCTGTGAGAGCCAGCATACAAGTCCATCTGCTGTGATTATACTGACAGCTGCATACTCTCCACTGAAGAACCACACCTGAGAAGTGGGTCCTAAGTGGGCCAGCTGCTGCAGAGACTTCAGAGAGTGCCTGATTATCCAAGCACAGCCTTGACTTCTCCTCAGCAGTTAGGGACTGCTGTGTATCCTAATACCTTGGGGAGGTTGTCTAAAACTAAATTGGATGGCATAGCTTTTTTTCAGAAAGATCCAAGCACCCTTCCTCCTCCTTCAGTCATTCAGAAGCAAGTACTTTGTTCACATTATCATAATTAAGAGTCCTAAAATACATTGAATAGTGTATTTCCATACTCTTATAACAATAGCTTTCATTAAAATATTTTCTTTGAGGGTACAAATGGGTAATATCAGGAAGTCTGCTAAAACCCCAGAATTTGTCTAGCAATACCCATTTCAGGTAGCTCATAAACACCTATTGCTCCAGGTGATCGAACTTACTTTTTGAGCACTAAGCTGCCTTCAAATACATGGTATACCATCCCAAGTTACCTCTCTGTCCAGTAATAAACACCTTGCCCAAAAAGCAACTTTAAAACAAAGTAATTGTTTGATTTGTACATTTTGATTACAATCATGCTTATCTTAGGCTTACTATTGCTATCATGAAATACCATCACTAAAGCAAGCTGGCTTTAAACGCTCATGTCAAGTTGATTAAAAAAATAAACTACTCAGCACAATCATTACAGGATGTCATGGCAATTGTTCAACCAGAGCATAGGCAGAAACCATGTAGTAAAGTGTCTTACTGGCTTTCTCTCCATGAGTTGCTTAGTTTATTTTCTTATACATCCAGAACCCTCTGTAGAAGTATGAGATCAACCACAATGGGCTGGACAGTCCCCATGGCAATCATTATCTGGAAAGCTCTTCAGTGACATGCCTACATGCCCTTCTGATAGACCAGACTCTTTTCTTGATATCCCCTCCCCTAATTCTCGCTCTTGTTGGGTTGGCAAAAACTAAGTAGTACAATTGTACTCATACTAGCACAGATATATGTGCTTAAGTATAAATAAAAATAATTTTAATAAAAGTATTTTCTCAAGGGAGCTGCGAAAGGAGAGAAGACCAGCGGCCATATTTGCTGCCTGCCAGGACAGAAAAGGATCATTAGGTACTGTATCACCCTGAGCTTTAGATTTCTGGTGGTGCAAACTGCCAGGGGTCTGCCTGCACTCAGGAACTGGGCACATATGCGGGTTTGTCTGCCAGCCTGCCAGGCGCAGGGCCTGTGTCCTGCCCAGTGAGCTTCGGAATGAGAGAAGCCCCTCAGCCATACTCGCTGCCTGCCGGGACAGAAAAAGGTCACTTAGTACTGTATCACCCTGAGCTTTAGATTTCTGGTGGTTCAAACTGCCAGGGGTCTGCCTGCACTCAGGAACTGAGCACATAGGCGGTTCATCTGCAAGCCAGTCCATCGAAAGACCTGTGTCCTATGTGAGAATCAGCAGAGGGAGTGACCACCACCACAACATCTTCGCTCCATAATAGAGCAGACAGAGAACACCTAGTTGACCTTGACAACCTAAGTATAACATTGCTTGAGGCAAGACTGAGAAGGGCTCCAAAGGCACAAAAGAGGAAGGCAGCATATCAGTAATCTGTGCCAGAAGAAACCCAGTCATCCAGTGTGGCAGAGATAACCTTAAAGATCCACAGTAGGTTGAAGCACCAGCCAGTGACAAAAAGACCATCTAACACCTGGGAGAACTAGATGGCTAAAGGCAAACTTAGGAATGTTACTCACAGAAACCAAGGCATTATGGCAGCATCTGAACCCAATTCTCCAACATTAGCAAGTCCTGGACACCCCAACACACCAGAAAAACAAGATTTGGATTTAAAATCACTGGTCATGATGCTGGTACAGGAACACATGAAGGACATACTTAAAGAAATTCAGGAGAAAATGGATCAAAAATTAGAATCCCTTACAAGGGAAACACAAAAATCATTGAAAGAAATTCAGGAGAATACAAAAGCCAATAAGGAGGAAACGCAAAAGTCACTTAAAGAAATACAGGAGAACTTTAATCAACAGGCAGAAGTCACGAAAGAGGAAAGACAAAAATCTCTTAAAGAATTAGAGGAAAACACAAACAAGCAAATGACAGAGCTGAGCAAAAACTTCCAGGATCTAAAAACAGAAGTAGAAACAACTAAGAAATCACAAAGGGAGACAACTTTGGAGATAGAAAACCTTGGGCAGAAATCAGGGACCATAGACGCAAATATCAACAACAGAATACAAGAGATAGAAGAAAGAATCTCAGATGCCAAAGATACCATAGAAACCATGGACTCAACAGTTAAAGAAAATGCAAAATGCAAAAAGCTTGTAACCCAAAATATCCAGGAAATCCAGGACACAATGAGAAAGCCAAATCTAAGGATTACAGGCATTGATGAGAGTGAAGATTTACAGCTTAAAGGGCCAGCAAATATCTTCAACAAAATTATGGAAAAAAACTTCCCTAACCTAAAGAGAGAGATGCCCATGAATATACAAGAAGCCTACAGAACTCCAGACTGGACCAGAACAGAAATACCTCCCATCACATAATAATCAAAACCCCAAATGTACTAAACAAAGAAAGAATACTTAGGGCAATAAGAAAAAAAGGGCAAGTAACATATAAAGGAAGACCTATCAGAATTACACCAGATTTCTCACCAGAGACCATGAAAGCTAGAAGATCCTGGGCAGAGCTCAGGCAGACTCTAAGAGAACACAAATTCCAGCCGAGATTACTATACCCAGCAAAACTCTCTATTACTATAGATGGAGAAACCAAGATATTCCATGACAAAACCAAATTTACACAACATCATTCTACAAACCCAGCCCTACAATGGATAATACGGGGAAAACACCATTACAACGAGGGAAACTATACCCTGGAAAGAGCAGGATATTAAGCTTCTTTCATCAAACGCAAAGAAGATAACCACACACGTATAAAATTAAAATCAAAAAGGATAGGAGGCAATAACCACCACTCCTGGATATCTCTTAACATTAATGGACTCAATTCTCCAATAAAAAGACATAGACTAACAGACTGCTTACATAAACAGGACCCTACATTTTGCTGCATACAGGAAACACACCTCAGTGTCAAAGACAAAAACTACCTTAGAGTAAAAGGCTGGAAGACAATTCTACAAGCAAATGATCCCAGGAAACAAGCCGGAGTGGCCATTCTAATTTCAGATAAAACTGACTTTCAACATAATGTCATCAAAAGAGACATGAAAGGTCACTACTTGCTGGTCAAAGGAAAAATCCAACAAGAAGAACTCTCAATCCTGAACATCTATGCCCCAAATATAAGGGCAACCTCATTCATAAAAGAAACTTTACAAAAGGTCAAAGTACACATTGCACCTAACACAATAATTGTGGGTGACTTCCACACTCCACTCTTACCAATGGACGGATCAGGAAAACAGGAACTAAACAGGGAGACAATGAAACTAATTGAAGCTTTGAACCAATTGGAGTTAACAGATATATATATATATATATATATATATATATATATATATATATATATATATATATAACTTTTCATCCTAAAGCAAAAGTTTATACCTTTTTCTCAGCACCTCATGGTACCTTCTCCAAAATAGATCATATAGTTGGTCACAGGACAGACCTTAACAAATATAAGAAGATTGAAATAATCCCATGCCTCCTATCAGATCACTATGGAGTAAAAGTGGTCTTTAGTAACAATAAAAACAACAGAAAGCCCACATACACATGGAAACTGAACAATACTCTACTCAATGATACCTTGGTCAAGGAAGAAATAAAGAAAGAAATCAAAGATTTCTTAGAATTTAATGAAAATGAAGGCACAACATACACAAATCTATGGGACACAATGAAAACAGTGCTAAGAGGAAAACTCATAGCTTTGAGTGCCTCCAAAAAGAAATTTGAGAGAGCATACACTAGATGATTAGCAGATCCACTAAAAGCCCTGGAACAAGAAGAAGCTAACTCACCCAGGAGGAGGAGAAGACAGGAAATCATCAAACTCAGGGCTGAAATGAATCAAGTAGAACCCAAGAGAACCATGAAAGAATCAACAAGACCAAAAGCTGGTTCTTTGAAAAAAATCAACAAGATAGATAAACCCTTAGCCAGACCAAAAGCTGGTTCTTTGAAAAAAATCAACAAGATAGATAAACCCTTAGCCAGACTAACCAAAGGGCACAGAGAAAGTATCCAAATTAACAAAATTAGAAATGAAACGGAGACATTACAACAGAAACGGAGGAAATTCAAAAAATCATCAGATCCTACTACAAAAACTTGTACTCAACACCACTGGAGAATCTGGAGGAAATGGACATTTTCTTAGACAGATACCAAATACCAAAATTAAACCAGAATCAAATAGACCATCTAAACAGACCCATAACCTCTAAAGAAATAGAAGGGGTCATAGATAGGCTTGAGACCAAAAAAAGCACAGGACCAGATGGTTTCAGTGCAGAATTCTATCAGACCTTCAAAGAAGACTTAACACCAATACTCTTCAAACTTTTCCACCAAATAGAAATAGAAGGAACAATACCCAACTCCTTCTTCGAAGCCTCTAATACGCTGATAACAAAACCACACAAAGATCCAACTAAGAAGGAGAATTTCAGGCCAATTTCCCTTATGAATATCGATGTACAAATACTAAATAAAATTCTTGCCCACCGAATCCAAGAACACATAAAAGCAATCATCCACCATGATCAAGTAGGCTTCATCCCAGGGGTGCAGGGATGTTTCAATATAAGGAAATCCATAAATGCTATCCACTACATAAACAAACTCAAAGAAAAAACCACATGATCATTTCATTAGATGCTGAAAAAGCATGTGACAAAATTCAGCATCCTTTCATGCTAAAAGTCTTGGAAAGGACAGGAATTCAAGGCCCATATCTAAACATAGTAAAAGCAATATACAGCAAACCGGTAGCCAACATCAAACTAAATGGAGAGAAACTTGAAGCAATCCCACTAAAATCAGGGACTAGACAAGGCTGCCCCCTCTCTCCATATCTTTTCAATATAGTTCTTGAAGTCCTAGCTAGAACAATTAGACAACATAAGGAAGTCAAAGGGAAGCAAATCAGAAAGGAAGAAGTCAAACTATCACTATTTGCAGATGATATGATCTTATACTTAAGTGACCCTAAAAACTCTACTGGAGAACTCCTACTGATAAATAACTTCAGCAAAGTGGCTGGCTACAAAATAAACTCAAGCAAATCAGTAGCCTTTATATACTCAAAGGATCAGCAGACTGAGAAAGAAATTAGGGAAATGACACCCTTCACAATAGCCACAAACAGCATAAAGTATCTTGTGGTGTCTCTAACCAAACAAGTGAAAGATCTATATGACAAGAACTTCAGATCTCTGAAGAAGGAAATCGCAGATCTAAGAAAATGGAAAAATCTTCCATGCTCGTGGATTAGCAGGATTGATATAGTTAAAATGAGCATCTTCCCAAAGGCAATCTCCAGATTCAGTGCTATCCCCATACAAATTTCAACCCAGTTCTTCATAGAGCTAGAAAGAGCAATTCTCAAATTCATCTGGAATAACAAAAAACCCAGTATAGGTAAAACTATTCTCAAGAGTAAAAGAACTTCAGGGGGATTCAGTATCCCAGACTTTAAACTCTACTACAGAGCAATAGTGATAAAAACTGCATGGTATTGGTAGAATATCAGGCAAGTGAATCAATGGAAAAGGATTGAAGACCCAGAAACGAACCAACACACCTATGGTCGCTTGGTCTTTGACAAAGGATCTGAAAGCATCCAGTGGAAAAAAGATAGTCTTTTCAACAAATGGTGCTGGTTCAATTGGAGGTCAGGATGCAGAAGAATGTGCATCGATCCATTCTTATCTCCTTGTACCAAGCTCAACTCCAAATGGATCAAGGACCTCCACATAAAACCTGACACACTGAAACTAATCAAAAGAAACTGGGGAAGACCCTTGAGGACATGGGCACAGGGGAAAAGTTCCTGAATAGAACACCAATAGCTTATGCTCTAAGATCAAGAATTGACAAATGGGACCTCATAAAATTACAAAGTTTCTGTAAGGCAAAGGACACTGTCAAAAGGACAAAACATCAACCAACAGACTGGGAAAGGATCTTCACCAACCCTAAATCTGACAGAGGGCTAATATCTAATATATACAAAAAACTCAAGAAAGTAGAACCCAGAGAACGAAATAACCCCAATAAAAAGTGGGGTACGGAGCTAAACAAAGAAGTTTCACATGAAGAACTTCGGAGAGCTGAGAAACACCTTAAGAAATGTTCAACATCATTAATCATTAGGGAAATGCAAATCAAAACAACCCTGAGATTTCACCTAACACCAGTCAGAATGGCTAAGGTCAAAAACTCAGGAGACAGCAGGTGTTGGCGAGGATGTGGAGAAAGAAGAACACTCCTCCACCAATCCTGGTAGGATTGCAAGATGGTGCAGCCACTTTGGAAATCAGTCTGGCGGTTCATCAGAAAACTGGGCATGACACTTCCTGAGGACCCTGTTATATCACTCCTGGGCATATATCCAGAGGATTCTTCAGCATGCAATAAGGACACATGCTCCACTATGTTCATAGCAGCCCTATTTGTAGTAGCCAGAAGCTGGAAAGAACCTAGGTGTCCATCAACGGAGGAATGGATACAAAAAATGTGGTATATTTACACAATGGAGTACTATTCAGCCATTAGAAACAATGAATTCATGAAATTCTTAGACAAATGGATGGAGCTGTAGAGCATCATACTAAGTGAGGTAATCCAGTCTCAAAAGATCAATCATGGTATGCACTCACCGATAAGCAGATATTAGCCTAGAAACTTTGAATACCCAGGACATAATCCACAAATTAAATGATGTCCAAAAAGAATGGAGGAGTGGCCTCTGGTTCAGGAAAGACTCAGTGCAAGAGTATAGGGGAATTTCAGAACAGGGAAGTGGGAAGGGGTGGATGGAAGAACAGGGGGACAGAAGGGGGCTAATGGGACTTATGAGGAGTGGGGACCCAGAAAAGGGATAATCATTTGAAATGTAAATAAAAATATATCAATAAAAAAAGTATTTTCTCATCTTTCTGTGAAGTGTTTTGACTATATTTCCTATTGCGTACCACTACAACTTCTCCTTTTAGATTGTCTTTCTAGTCCAGTGATGTTCATCTTTTATGGATATCTATCTCTGATAAGAAACCATGACTTGATTTGCATTTCCCTAATCACTAATGATGTTGAGCACTTCTTAAGGTGCCTCTCAGCCATCCAAATTTAGTCAGGTGAAAAATCTTTGTTTAGATCTGTACCCCATTGTTTAATAGGGTTATTTGGTTCCCTGGGGTCTAACTTCTTGAGTTCTTTATATATATTGGATATTAGCCCTCTATCAGATGTAGGGTTGGTGAATATCCTTTCCCAATTTGATGGTTGCCATTTTGTCCTTTTAACAGTGTCCTTTGCCTTACAGAAACTTTGTAATTTTATGAGGTCCCATTTGTCAATTCTTGATCTTAGAGCATAAGCTGTTGGTGATCTGTTCAGGAACTTTTCCCCTGTGTCCATGTCCTCAAGGGTCTTCCCCAGTTTCTTTTGTATTAGTTTCAGTGTGTCTGGTTTTACATGGAGGTCCTTGATCCACTTGGAGTGAAGTTTAGTACATGGAGATAAGAATGGATCAATTCGCATTCTTCTGAATGCTGACCTCCAATTGAACCAGCACCATTTGTTGAAAAGGCTATCTTTTTTCCACTGGATGTTTTCAGCTCCTTTGTTGAAGATCAAGCGACCATAGGTGTGTGGATTCATTTCTGGATCTTCAATTCTATTCCATTGGTCCACTTGTCTGTCACTGTGCCAATACCATGCAGTTTTAAACACTATTGCTCTGTAGTATTGCTTGAAGTCAGGAATACTGATTTCCCCCAGAATTTCTTTTGTTGTTGATAATAGTTTTAGCTATCCTGGGTTTTTTGTTATTCCAGATAAATTTGAGAATTGCTTTTTCTAACTCTGTGAAGAACTGAGTTGGGATTTTGGTGGGGATTGCATTGAATCTGTAGATTGCTTTTGGCACGATGGCCATTTTAACTATATTAATCCTGCCAATCCACAAGCATGGCAGATTTTTCCATTTTCTGAGGTCTTGTTCGATTTCCTTCTTCAGAGACCTGAAGTTCTTGTCGCATAGATCTTTCACTTGTTTGGTTAGAGTCACACCAAGATACTTTATATTGTTTGTGGCTATTGTGAAGGGTGTCATTTCCCTAACTTCTTTCTCAGCCTGCTTATCTTTTGAGTTTAGGAAGGCAACTGATTTGCTTGAGTTGATTTTATAACCAGCCACTTTGCTGAAGTTGTTCATCAGCTGTAGGAGTTCTCTGGTGGAGGTTTTCAGATCACTTAAGTAGACTATCTTGTTATCTGGAAATAGTGATAATTTGACTTCTGCTTTTCCAATTTGGGCACAGGGGGAAAGTTCCTGAACAGATCACCAATAGCTTATGCTCTAAGATCAAGAATTGATAAATGGGACCTCATAAAATTACAAAGTTTCTGTAAGGCAAAGGACACTGTTGAAAGGACAAATTGGCATCCATCAGATTGGGAAAGGATATTCACCAACCCTACATCTGATAGAGGGCTAATATCCAATATATACAAAGAACTCAAGAAGTTAGACCCCAAGGAACCACATAACCCTATTAAAAAATGGGGCACAGATCTAAACAAAGAATTTTTACCTGAAGAAATTTGGATGGTCGAGAGGCACCTTAAGAAGTGCTCAACATCATTAGTCATTAGGGAAATGCAAATCAAAACAACCCTGAGATATCACCTCACACCAGTCAGAATGGCTAACTTCAAAAACTCAGGAGACAGCAGGTGTTGGTGAGGATGTGGAGAAAGAGGAACACTCCTCCACTGCTGGTGGGGCTGTAAGATGGTTCAACCACCTTGGAAATCAGTCTGGCAGTTCCTCAGAAAACTGGAAATGACACTTCCGGAGGACCCTGCTATACCTCTCCTGGGCATATACCCAAAGGATTCCCTGGCATGCAATAAAGACACATGCTCCATTATGTTCATAGCAGCCTTATTTATAATAGCCAGAAGCTGGAAAGAACCCAGATGCCCCTCAAAGGAGGAATGGATACAGAAAATATGGTATATTTACACAATGGAATACTATTCAGCAAATAGAAACAATGAATTCACAAAATTTTTAGGCAAATGGTTTAATCTGGAAAATATCATCCTAAGTGAGGTAACCCAATCACAAAAGAATACACATGGAATGCAATCTCTCATAAGTGGATATTACTTAGCCCAGAAGCCCTGAATACCCAGGGCACAAATCTCATAACAAGTGACTACCACGAAGAAGTATGGAGAGGGTCCTGATCCTAGAAAGGATTGATCTAGCTTTGGAGGGTAATATAAGGACAGAGAAAAAGGAGGGAGGTGATTGGAGAATGGCTGGAGAGAAGGTTTATGGGACATATGGGGAGAGGGGATCCGGAAAAGGGGAAATCATCTGGAATGTAAACAAAGAATATAGAAAATAAAAATATTAAAAATTTTAAAAAAAAAGAAACCATGACAAACTCCTACTGCATAATCCTATTCCTCATTTCAAAGAATGGAAAGGACTCAGGTACTTTTTCACACAGACACACACAAACACACACACACACACACACACACTTTAAAGATTGATTAAGAGGTAGAAAACAGAGGAACTTAATGATGTAAGGCAGGTGATCTTTTTTTTGCCTTTCAAAACACCTTTTTTTTTTAATTCGATGTATTCTTTATTTACATTTCAAATGATTTGCCATTTTCTGGGTCCCCACTCCCAGCAAGTCCCATAAGCCCTCTTCCCTCCCCCTGTTCCTCCATCAATTCCTTCCCACTTCCCTGTTCTGGTATTCCCCTATATGGTTGCGTTGAGTCTTTTCAGAACCAGGGGCCACTCCTCTGTTCTTTTTTGACATCATTTAATATGTGGATTATTTCCTGGGTATTCCAAGTTTCTAGGTTTTTATCCACTTATTAGTGAGTGCATGCCATGACTGATCTTTTGAGACTGGGTTACCTCACTTAGTATGATGCTCTCCAGCTCTATCCATTTGTCTACCAATTTCATAAATTCATTGTTTCTAATGGCTGAATAGCACTCCATTGTGTAAATACACCACATTTTTTGTATCCATTCCTCTGTTGAGGGACTCATGGGTTGTTTCCAGCTTCTGGCTACTACAAATACAGCTGCTATGAACATAGTGGAGCATGTGTCCTTATTACATGCTGGGGAATCTTCTGGGTATATGCCCAGGAGTGGTATAGCAGGGTCCTCCAGAAGTGCCATGCCCAGTTTTCTGAGGAGCTGCCAGACTGATTTTCAAAGCGGCTGCACCATCTTACAATCCCATCAGCAGTGGAGGAATGTACCTCTTTCTCCACATCCTCGCCAGCACCTGCTGTCTCCTGAGTTTTTTACCTTAGCCATTCTGATTGGTATGAGGTGAAATCTCAGGGTTGTTTTGATTTGCATTTCCCTAATGATTAATGATATTGAACATTTCTTAAGGTGTTTCTCAGCCCTCCGAAGTTCTTCATGTGAAAAATCTTTCTTTAGTTGAGTACCCCAATTTTAATGGGGTTATTTGGTTCCCTAGGTTCTACCTTCTTGATTTCTCTGTATATATTAGATATTAGCCCTCTGTCAGATTTAGGGTTGGTGAAGATCCTTTCCCAATCTGTTGGTTGACATTTCGTCCTTTTGACAGTGTCCTTTGCCTTACAGAAACTTTGTAGTTTTATGAGGTCCCATTTGTCAATTCTTGATCTTAGGGCATCAGCTATTGGTGTTCTATTCAGGAACTTTTCCCCTGTGCCCATGTCCTCAAGGGTCTTCCCCAGTTTCTTTTCTATTAGTTTCAGTGTGTCTGGTTTTATGTGGAGGTCCTTGATCCATTTGGAGTTGAGCTTAATACAATGGATCGATTCGCATTTTTCTGCATGCTGACCTCCAATTGAACCAGCACCATTTGTTGAAAAGGCTATCTATTTTCCACTGGATGCTTTCAGCTCCTTTGTCAAAGATCAATTGACCATAGGTGTGTGGGTTCATTTCTGGGTCTTCAATCCTATTCCATTGATCGGCTTGCCTGACATTTTACCAATACTATGCTGTTTTTATCACTATTGCTCTGTAGTAAAGTTTGAGGTCTGGGATACTGAATCCCCCTGAAGTTCTTTTACTCTTGAGAATAGTTTTAGCTATCCTGGGTTTTTTGTTATTCCAGATGAATTTGAGCATTGCTATTTCTAGGTCTATGAAGAACTGGGTTGGGATTTTGATGGGGATTCCGTTGAATCTGTAGATTGCCTTTGGCAAGATGGCCATTTTAACTATATTAATCCTGCCAATCCATGAGCATGGAAGATTTTTCCATTTTTTGAGATCTTCTGCGATTTCCTTCTTCAGAGATCTGAAGTTCTTGTCATATAGATCTTTCACTTGTTTGGTTAGAGTCACCCCAAGATACTTTATGCTGTTTGTGGCCCCACGACCTACCAGCTGTGAGATGAACCACCTGTGTGCTCAGGTCCTGGGCTCAGGCAGACCTCTGGCTGTTTGCACCCCCAGAGATTTAAAGCTCGGGGTGATACAGTACCTAGTGAAGCTCTTCTGCTCCAGCAGGCAGAGAATATGGCTGCAGGGATTCTCTCCCTGTGCTGGTCTCCAGGCAGGACACAGGCCCCATGCCAGGTGATTTCTTCTTTTGATTAATTATCATCAAAGAGTGCTAAAAGAAGAGATATTTAGAAAATAATAAATGATAAATTTCTTGGAATAAAACATCATCTATTTTTGGAGGAAAAAATAAGGAGATAACAATCAAGGTACAAAAGCATACAAAAACAGCAAGTAGACCAAATCATAAAAAGAAATTCCAATAAGCATATAAAAACAAAACCACTAAATTTACTTAATAAATGAATTACATTAAAGGTTGCAAAGAAAAAAGACAAAGTAACATATGACGTCAGACCTATCTACTAGAATAATAATAGACTTCTAAATGAAGACTCTAAAATCCAGAAGGTCTGGGTAGATATCTACAACCTCTAAAAGACTACAAATGCTAGTATAGACTAGTACTTCCATCAAGTTGCAATCACAATCAATGCAGAAAATAAGATATTTCCCCATAAAACCAAATGAACACAACATCTACCTACAAATACAATTCCACAGAGAGAAGCTACCAGAAGAAAAACTGGAGCATGCAGAGGATAACTGTATACAAGAAAAATCTGGAATAAATAGTCACAGACCTGCGAATCAAAAAATAGGAAATACATACACACACACACACACACACACACACACACACACGCACACACACATACTCATCATCACCCCCACCATGATAACAAAAACAAAATATTGAGAATTAAAATTCATTGCTTATTGATATGTTTCAACATCAATTGTGTCAATTCTAAAATAGGACAATAGAGAATAACAGAATGGACTCATCATTCTGCTGCTTCCAATAAATACAGTGTAACAGCAAAATGAACATCACCTTAGGATAAAATAATGAAAAAAAAAGTACTCCAAGCAAATGTACATAAAAAGGAAAGAAATGTAGCCATTTTTGTATCTGAATACATCTTCAAACAAAAACCAATCAGAAGAGATAAAAAGAATACAATATGTTCACTAAAATATGTTCACCAAGAGGACATTGCAAGTTCTAACATATATGCACAAAATATAGAGGCACCCATTTTTGCATGAGAAAGACTTCTAAGCTAAAATCACATATTGACACTCATACATTCAAGAGAGACTTTGCTACCTGACACTTGGTAAAAAGATCATTCAGACAAAAACAAATCAGAGAAATGACAGATTTTTTTTCAGAAAAAACTTAATCTCAGAACCTTATGGAACTATTTTCAAAACTCTCCATTCTCAAATACAAAGCAGGTATCAGTAGAGTATCAGTAGACACAGAAGACTGGGCTTAACACTATGCATTTTATCAGACCCACCATGAATCAAAGCTGATATCAACAACAGAAACAATAGGAAAATTACAAACTGATGGACACTGAACAACTCTGTAGTGAATGAATAATGGGTAAAGATATAAAGAAAGGAAGACATTAAGTACTTTCTAGCATTGAATTAAAATAAATACACAATACAGCCAACTTTATGGAGCACGATGAAAGCAATTCTAAGAGGCACGTTCATAACAATAAATGCTCATCATAAAAACTGGAAGTATCACATACAAATAATGTAACAGTCCACCTGAGAAATATATGACAAAGGAAGAAACCACAGTCTAAATGAGAAGATGGAAAATAATAAAACTCAAGGATGAATTAAAATAGAAACAAAGAGTTAATGCAACAGAATTGTTTCTTTGAGAATATCAGTAAGAGTGTCAAATTTTTTTCGCAGCATTATGAATATTATCCTATTAACTAAAAGGTAGTGAGAGGATATTAAAATTAGCATAATTAGAGGTGGAAAGAGAGACATAAACAAACATCAAAAAAATCTAAAGTATCAAAGAATCATAAGGAAACTATTTCACAAAACAGGAAAATCTGAAACCAACCTTTGTGAGAGGTGACACTTACCAAAGTTAAAACAAGATCAGCTACGGAATTTAAACACACCAGTAACTTCAGAAGATATTGAAATATCTCCCAACCCAAAAACAAACAAAGAAACAAAAAATGTAAATCAAAGAAACAAACAAAAAATTACCAAATTAATGCACAGAAGTGAAACTGAAGCAACATTGCCCAGTTTTCTACAAGTTCACAGTTACCCTGATACCAAACCACACAAAGACCAAACAGGAGGGGGCCATGTATATAGTCTCTACAGTTTATATCTTCCCTTGTTGAACATTTTGGCTAATGTCATCCCTGTTGGGTCCTGTTAACCTCTTGGGTCCCTGGCATCTGGGGCTTTCTAATAGCTACTTCCAGTTCCCCATGCCCCACTGCTACATACCTCTGTTCAATTTCCTGACCCTTTCTATTTCTACTCTCTCTCCTCCCAATCTGATCCTTTTCCCTTTCTTTCCCTCCTCTCTCCGTCCCATATCCTTCCTTCCTTCTACAGACTGTGATTATTTTCTTTTCCCTTCGGAGTAGGACGGAAGCTTCCTCCTTTGGTCTTCCTTGTTGTTAAGCTTCATATGGTCTATGTGTTTTATTGTGGGTCTTCCAAGCTTTTGGGCTAATATCTACTTCTCAGTGAATACATACCATGTGCATTGTTTTGTGACTGGGTTACCTCACTCAGGATGATATTTCTTAGTTCCATCCATTTGCTTGTGAATTTTATGAAGTCACAATTCTGAAGAGATCTTTAAAGTACTCTTTGCAGGTTAATATGGACATACCAAAAGAAGCAAACAAACAAACAGAACATATAGCTTATCAAATCCTGAATAATAAAAGAAGTTCTGTAGGTAACAGCATTTCCAGACTTTGGTTGTACTACTAAACTATAGTAATAAAAACAGCATAGTACAGGCAGAAAAATAGACACATTGATCAATGGGATTGATTTGAATGTATAGACATAAAATCAGTATCTGTGGTATGAGTACATTACTTTTTAAAAAGAACACCCAAAATACACACTGGATAAAAGAGAGTATCTTCAATAAATAGTGCTGGTCAAACTTGATGGCACCATATAAAGGAATCAAAATAGATTCCATACTTAGTATCCTGTACAAAATCCAACTCTACATGCCTAGAAGACCTGAGTATAAAGCTAGATACACTGGTAGAAAAAAAAAACAAAGAAAGACAATATGACTTGACCACATTATCACAGGAAAATGATTTCTGAACAGAATCTCATTACTAGAAACAGGAGTTAATAAATATAACCTTATGGTACTGAAAATCTTCTGTAATGTAAAGGACGCCCTCATTTGAGAAAGTGGCAGCCTACAGAATGGGAATTTTTTTTTTTTTCTCCAGCAACTACACAGGCAATAGCGCTAACATCCAAACTAAATAATAAAAATCTAAAAACGAAAAAAATAGGTATCAAGAGTGGGAGACAGAAGGGGAGCAATAGCCAGACTGTCAAAAACATAAAAGTAATACTAAAAATAAGTAAATAAAAACAAATACATAATTTAAAAAGAAATCAAATAATCCAATTAAAATGGGGTACAAATATGAACAGAAGTTTCAAAACTGCTAAATTGAGTGGCTGAGAAAACATAAAGAACTGTTCAACATCCTTAGCCATCAGGAAAATCCAAATCCAAATGATGTTATGATTGTGTCTTATCATAGTCAGAATGGCTAAGATCAATAAAACAAGTAACAACTCATGCTGACAAAGATAGGCAGTAAACAGATCACTTATTCATTGCTTGTGGTATGTAAATGTTCACAGCCACTATAGAAATCAGTGTGGTGTTTAGTCAAGAAGCCTGTAATTTGTCTACTTTGAGACCTAGGATACAACTCTTAGGTATATACTTCATGCTACCATAGAGGTACTTGGTAACCATGTTTATTGCTACTTTATTTGTAATAGTCAGAAATTGGAAGCAACCTCGAAATTCCTCAACAGAACATTGTTTTCAATTAAAAAAAGGACCCTATCCTCTCTACTGAGATATTTTTATGGAATCTCCCAAATCTACCATAATATTGGTATTTTGTATAACACTAACTTATTATTCTATTTTTCTATAATTAGAATTTCAAAATGAGTTTCAACAGGATTAGAGAAGTTCCTTCTGGTACCCTTAAAAGAAAAATGAGCTCTACTTTCTTAAGCTTCCAATAGTCATTCACATACATGCCTCATAGCAAGAGACTGCCTCTGATGCCATCATCTGAACCACATAGGTTGTCTGCTTTCTTTATTCCTGCAATTACAATTTCCATCTCTCACTACAATTGACCTCCCCGGGTCATGATTCTTAGCCACATCGGTAAAGGTTGCCAGGACCAACATGATGGCTCAAAATACATCACTGGTATGTGAGCCCCAGTGTTGTTAGGGATTTTTTTTCACTTCAACTCTTCTTGTAGAACTAAATTTATGCAAGCATATAGACAGACACATGAATAAAAGAAAAGAAAATCTAAAAAGAAAAAGAAACTTTTTCAATGAATATTATTGATTTATATTATATTCAAAGTAATATTTATTCACTTCAAACAACATAAAGGAAAGATAAAAAAGTTAATGCCTTATTCTGTTAATTAACAAAAAGTATTATTAATTAATATTGCTATTTTAGTTATTTATATTTTTTAATATAGTATGTGAAGTTCCAGCTAGAGCAATAAGAAAACTAACAGAGAAGATGGGATACAAATTGAAATGGAAGTAGTCAAAATATCACAATTTGCAGATGATTTGATAGTGTATGTATTATTTACCCCCAAAATTTTACCAGATAATTCCTACAGCTGATAAACGCCTACAGCAAAGTAGCTGGATACAAAATTAACTCAGAGAAATCAAAAGCTTTCCTGTGTACACTTTATGAACAGACTGAGAAAGGATTTAGGGGGCAATATCCTTCACAATAGCCACAAATAATATAAAATAGCTAGTGTAACACTAACCAAACAAGTGAGAGCCCTATATGAGAAGAACATCAAGTGAATAAAAAATAAATTGAGAAAGATATAAGAAGATGGAAAGATCTCCCATGCTCATGGATTGGTAGGATTAACACAGTGAAAATAACCATCTTACCAAAAGCAAGTTACAAACTCAATGTAATTCCCATCAAAATTCCATCACACTTCTTTACAGATTTTTAGAGAACAATTCTCACCTTCATATGAAAAAATAAATAAAACAGGAAAACTGAAATAAAATTGTTTCATTCTGAACAATGAAAGAACTTCTAGAGTACCACCATTCCTGAGTTCAAGCTGTACTTCATTGTAGTAGTAATAAAAACTGAATGGGACTTGGTATAGAAAGAGACAGGTCAATCAGTATAATGTAATCAAAGACCCAGAAATAAATCCATATACCTTTGGTTACTTTATTTTTTGACAAACAATACAAAACCATGCAATAGAAAAGTGAGAACATTTTTGTTAAATGGTGCTGGTTTAACTGGATATCTGCATATAGAAGAATGCAAATAGATCCATATTTGTCACCCTGCACAAAACTCACGTCCAAATGGATCAAAGACCTCAATTTGAAACCAGGTACGCTAAATATAATAGAACAGAATGTGGGCAATAGCCTTGAATTCACCAGTACAGGAGACATCTACCTGAACAGAACACCAAAGGCCCAGGCCCATAGGTCAGTGATTAATAAATGGGACCTGATAAAACTTAGGAGCTTTTGTAGGCCAAATGACAACATCATTAGGACAACATGACAGCCCACAAATTACAAAAAGATTTCACCAACCCTATATCTTACAGAGGGCTAATATGCAAAATACATAGAGAACTTACGAAGTTAGACAGCAGCAATTCTAATAACCCAATTAATAAATGGGTACAGAGCTGAACATAATTTTCAACAGAGGAATCTCTAATTGCCAAAACAGATCTTAAAAAATGTTCAAAGAGGAGATCGGCGGCGGCGGCGGCGGCGGCAGCAGCGGCAGCAGTGGCTGCTCCAGCTGAAGGGCCATCAGCAGTGGAACCAAGGCGTCACAGGGACCAGTTAGGCCCTGCGCCCACGACCACTGACCTTCGCTGACCAGCCGGACAGCAAGCAGCTGCAGTTGTGCGGCGCCTTTCCTGCACGGAGGCCACTTCAGAACTCGGCCTCCCACCAGTCAGGAGAGGAGGATCCATCTTGGTTCCGTACTCCAGGAATCGGACAGACTGAGGTACACAAACATAATCCGAGGCCAACACCGCGGTGGTCTGAGCCCGACGGGCGTTGGCCTGCACCCAGGCCCTGGGCGGGTCGGGGGGCCATCGGGGTGCCAACCCAACCAGGAGGTTTTTTGCCCAGGCCTGCGAGCGCGCCGCCGCCATTTTGCCTGCAGGACGACAGAGAGCTCAGGCGGGCAGACCTGTAACAGGCATAGCCTAAGGCTAACAAAGCGGGGGTCCAGGCCCCAAAAGGCACAGGACTGACCCCAAGAACTGGGCGGCTTGGTGGGCCATCTGTGAGTCAACCCGCCCAGGTGATTGTTAGCAAAGCAGACTCTCCCGGCGCTTTCAGGGAGCGCGGGCGCACACGCCCGCCATCCTAGTCACCTGGCAAACCCAATTAACAGTCAAAGCCATAGGGGAACTTTGCTCGGACCTTGGCCTCCCAGGCTTTTGCCTGGACTCAGGGACTGGGCGGCCAGGCTAACCTTGTGTGCGACAGCCCGGTTGGCAGATCGGCTGCCCAGCGGAGTGAGCGGAACACAGGGGAGGTCACAGTAGCATACACCATCGGCACTCCCTGGGAGTGCACACGGGCTCCATCTGCTCCACAGACACAATCTGGGGCAAGGCCTCAGGCAGAAGCCCTTAGCTCTACTCTCTCCGCTTCCGGATCCAGATCAGTCTGGGCGGCAGCATTACATCTCCAAGTCCTGCAAGTGGCTAGCTGGGCTTCCGGGCGGCCAGCTGGGAGAAGTCAGTGTGCTCCAGTGAATCCAGCGGGCCCCAGCGGGAGCCTTCGGGTGCCTGCTTTGGGATCTGAACAGCCTGGGCAGCAGCACACTGTCTACAAGCAGTGCAGGAGGTAAGCTGTGCACCAGAGGCCAACTGGGAAGGGGCAGCTTGCACTGGTGAGTCCAGCACTGACAAGATAAACTAACACCAGTGAGATCTAGATGGCAAAAGGCAAACGCAGGAACGTCACTAACAGAAATCAAGGCAATATGGCAACATCTGAACCCAATTCTCCTCTACCAACATGTCCTGGATACCCCATCACACCAGTAAAACAAGATTTGGATTTAAAATCACTGGTCATGATGCTGGTACAGGAACACATGAAGGTCATACAAAAAGAAATTCAGGAGACAATGGATCAAAAGTTAGAAGCCCTTGCAAGGGAAACACAAAAATCATTGAAAGAAATCCAGGAGAATACAAAAGCCAACAAGGAGGAAATGCAAAAAACACTTAAAGAAATACAGGAGAACTTTGCTCAACAGGCTGAGGTCATGAAAGACGAAACACAAAAATCTCTTAAAGAAATACAGGAGAACTTTGGTCAACAGGCTGAGCTCATGAAAGAGAAAACACAAAAATCTCTTAAAGAATTACAGGAAAACACTAACATGCAAGTGAAGGAGCTAAGCAAAACCATCCAGGATCTAAAATCAGAAGTAGAAACAACTAAGAAAACTCAAAGGGAGACAACTTTGGAGATAGAAAGCCTTGGGAAGAAATCAGGGGACAGAGATACAAATATCAACAACAGAATACAAGAGATAGAAGAAAGAATCTCAGATGCTGAAGATTCCATAGAAACCATGGACTCAACAGTTAAAGAAAATGCAAAATGCAAAAAGCTTGTAACCCAAAATATCCAGGAAATCCAGGACACAATGAGAAGACCAAACCTAAGGATTATAGGCATAGATGAGAGTGAAGATTTACAACTTAAAGGGCCAGCAAATATCTTCAATAAAATTATGGAAGAAAACTTCCCTAACCTAAAGAGAGAGATGCCCATGAATATACAAGAAGCCTACAGAACTCCAAACAGACTGGACCAGAACAGAAATACTTCCCGTCACATAATAATCAAAACACCAAATGTTCTAAACAAAGAAAGAATACTAAAGGCAGTAAGAGAAAAAGGCCAAGTAACATATAAAGGAAGACCTATCAGAATCACAGCAGACTTTTCACCTGAGACTATGAAGGCTAGAAGGTCCTGGGCAGATCTCATGCAGACTCTAAGAGAACACAAATGCCAACCAAAACTACTATATCCAGCAAAACTCTCAATCACCATAGATGGAGAAACTAAGATATTTCATGACAAAACCAAGTTTACCCAATATCTATCCACAAACCCGGCCCTAAAAAGGATAATAGGAGGACAACACCAATACAAGGAGGGAAACTTCACCCTGGAAAAAGCAAGATAGTAACCTTTCATCAAACCCAAAAGAAGTTAAGCATTCAAATTTAAAAAATAACGTCAAAAATGATAGGAAGTAACAATCACTATTCCTTAATATCTCTTAACATCAATGGACTTAATGCCCCAATAAAAAGACACAGACAAACTGAATGGATACGTAAACAGGACCCTACATTTTGCTGCTTACAGGAAACACACCTCAGGGTCAAAGACAAACACTACCTTAGAGTAAAAGGCTGGAAGACAATTTTACAAGCAAATGGTCTCAGGAAACAAGCTGGAGTAGCCATTTTAATATCAGATAAAATTGACTTTCAACCCAAAGTCATCAAAAGAGACCCTGAGGGACACTTCTTGCTGGTCAAAGGAAAAATACAAAAAGAAGAACTGACAATCCTGAACATCTATGCCCCAAATGTAAGGGCACCCTCTTTTGTAAAAGAAACTTTATTAAAACTAAAAGCACACATTGCACCTAACACAATAATTGTGGGTGACTTCAACACTGCACTTTCCTCAATGGACCGATCAGGAAAACAGAAACTAAACAGGGACACAATGAAACTAATTGAAGCTTTGGACCAATTAGATTTAACAGATATATATAGAACATTCTATCCTAAAACAAAAGAATATACCTTTTTCTCAGCACCTCATGGTACCTTCTCCAAAATCGACCATATAATTGGTCACAAGACAGACCTCAACAAATATAAAAAGATCGAACTAATCCCATGCCTCCTATCTGATCACTATGGAGTAAAAGTGGTCTTCAATAGCAACAGAAACAACAGAAAGCCCACATACACGTGGAAACTGAACAATACTCTACTCAATGATACCTTGGTCAAGGAAGAAATAAAGAAAGAAATTAAAGACTTTTTAGAACACAATGAAAATGAAAACACAACATACCCAAATCTATGGGACACAATGAAAGCAGTGCTAAGAGGAAAACTCATAGCCCTGAGTGCCTCCAAAAAGAAAATGGAGAGAGCATACATTACCAGCTTAATGACACACCTGAAAGCCCTGGAACAAAAAGAAGCTATTTCGCCCAGGAGGAGTAGAAGGCAGGAAATCATCAAACTCAGGGCCGAAATCAATCAAGTAGAAACAAAGAGAACCATACAAAAAATCAACAATACCAGGAGCTGGTTCTTTGAGAAAATCAACAAGATAGATAAACCCTTAGCCAGAATGACCAAAGGGCACAGAGAAAGTATCCAAATTAACAAACTTAGAAATGAAAAGGGAGATATAACAACGGAAACTGAGGAAATCCAAAAAATCATCAGATCCTACTACAAGAGCCTATACTCAACACAACTGGAGAATCTGGAGGAAATGGACAATTTCCTTGACAGATACCAAATACCAAAATTAAATCAGGACCAACTAGACCATCTAAACAGTCCCATATTGCCTAAAGAAATAGAAGGAGTCATAGAAAGTCTTCCAACCAAAAAAAGCACAGGACCAGATGGCTTCAGTGCAGAATTCTACCAGACCTTCAAAGAAGAGTTAACACCAATACTCTTCAAACTATTCCACAAAATAGAAACAGAAGGAACACTACCCAATTCCTTCTACGAAGCCACAATTACGCTGATACCAAAGCCACACAAAGATCCAACAAAGAAAGAGAACTTCAGACCAATTTCCCTTATGAACATCGATGCAAAAATACTCAATAAAATTCTTGCCAACCGAATCCAAGAACACATCAAAACAATCATCCACCATGATCAAGTAGGCTTTATCCCAGGAATGCAGGGTTGGTTCAATATACGGAAATCCATCAATACAATCCACTACATAAACAAACTCAAAGAACAAAACCACATGGTCATTTCATTGGATGCTGAAAAAGCATTTGACAAAATTCAGCATCCCTTCATGCTTAAAGTCTTGGAGAGAACAGGAATTCAAGGCCCATACCTAAACATAGTAAAAGCAATATACAGCAAACCGGTAGCCAGCATCAAACTAAATGGAGAGAAACTTGAAGCAATCCCACTGAAATCAGGGACCAGACAAGGCTGCCCCCTGTCTCCTTATCTTTTCAATATTGTACTTGAGGTACTAGCTCGGGCAATTCGACAACATAAGGAGGTCAAAGGAATACAAATTGGAAAGGAAGAAGTCAAACTATCATTATTTGCAGACGACATGATCGTCTACCTAAGTGACCCAAAGAACTCCACTAGAGAGCTCCTACAGCTGATAAACAACTTCAGCAAAGTGGCAGGTTATAAAGTCAACTCAAGCAAATCAGTGGCCTTCCTATACTCAAAGGATAAGCAGGCTGAGAAAGAAATTAGGGAAATGACCCCCTTCACAATAGCCACAAACAGTATAAAGTATCTTGGGGTGACTCTTACCAAACATGTGAAAGATCTGTATGACAAGAACTTCAAGACTCTGAAGAAGGAAATGGAAGAAGACCTCAAAAAATGGGAAAACCTCCCATGCTCATGGATCGGCAGAATCAATATAGTTAAAATGGCCATTTTGCCTAAAGCACTATACAGATTCAATGCAATACCCATCAAAATCCCAACTCAATTCTTCACAGAGCTAGAAAGAGCAATTATCAAATTCATCTGGAACAACAAAAAACCCAGGATAGCTAAAACTATTCTCAGCAACAAAAGGAAATCTGGGGGAATCAGTATCCCTGACCTCAAGCAATACTACAGAGCAATAGTGTTAAAAACTGCATGGTATTGGTACAGTGACAGGCAGGAGGATCAATGGAACAGGATTGAAGATCCAGAAATGAACCCACACACCTATGGCCACTTGATCCTCGACAAAGAGGCTGAAAACATCCAATGGAAAAAAGATAGCCTTTTCAACAAATGGTGCTGGTTCAACTGGAGGTCAGCATGCAGAAGAATGCGAATTGATCCATCCTTGTCTCCTTGTACTAAGCTCAAATCCAAATGGATCAAGGACCTCCACATAAAGCCAGACACTCTGAAGCTAATAGAAAAAAAACTGGGGAAGACCCTTGAGGACATCGGTACAGGGAGAAAGTTTCTGAACAGAACACCAATAGCGTATGCTCTAAGAGCAAGAATTGACAAATGGGACCTCATAAAATTACAAAGTTTCTGTAAGGCAAAGGACACCATCAAGAGGACAAATCGGCAACCAACAAATTGGGAAAAGATCTTCACCAATCCTACATCAGATAGAGGGCTAATATCCAATATATATAAAGAACTCAAGAAGTTAGACTCCAGAAAACCAAACAACCCTATTAAAAAATGGGGTACAGAGTTAAACAAAGAATTCTCACCTGAAGAACTTCGGATGGCAGAGAAGCATCTTAAAAAATGCTCAACTTCATTAGTCATTAGGGAAATGCAAATCAAAACAACCCTAAGATTTCATCTTACACCAGTCAGAATGGCTAAGATTAAAAATTCAGGAGACAGCAGGTGTTGGAGAGGGTGTGGAGAAAGAGGAACACTCCTCCACTGCTGGTGGGGTTGCAAATTGGTACAACCACTCTGGAAATCAGTCTGGCGGTTCCTCCGAAAACTGGGCACCTTACTTCCAGAAGATCCTGCTATACCACTCCTGGGCATATACCCAGAAGACTCCCCACCATGTAATAAGGATACATGTTCTACTATGTTCATAGCAGCCCTATTTGTAATTGCCAGATGCTGGAAAGAACCCAGGTATCCCTCAACAGAAGAGTGGATGCAAAAAATGTGGTATATCTACACAATGGAGTACTATTCAGCCATTAGAAACAATGAATTCATGAAATTCTTAGGCAAATGGATGGAGCTGGAGAATATCATACTAAGTGAGGTAACCCAGACTCAAAAGGTGAATCATGGTATGCACTCACTAATAAGTGGATATTAACCTAGAAAACTGGAATACCCAAAACATAATCCACACATCAAATGAGGTACAAGAAGAAAGGAGGAGTGGCCCCTGGTTCTGGAAAGACTCAGTGAAACAGTATTCAGCAAAACCAGAACGGGGAAGTGGGAAGGGGTGGGTGGGAGGACAGGGGAAGAGAAGGGGGCTTGCGGGACTTTCGGGGAGTGGGGGGGCTAGAAAAGGGGAAATCATTTGAAATGTAAATAAATTATATCGAATAATAAAAAAAAATGTTCAAAGTCAACAGGGAAATGCGAATCAAAACTACCCTAAAATTCCACTTTACTTCCATGGCTAAGATCAAAGAATCAAGGGAAAGCCCATGCTGGTGAAGTCATGGAGCAAGGAAAACACTCCTCCACTGGTAGAGGATGTCTGAATTTGGACAACCACTCTGGAAATCAATTTAGCAGCTTTTCAGAAAACTGAGAAGAGTTCTACCTCAAGACCCAGCTATAACAGTCCTGGGCATATAATGAAAATATGATGCACCATAACAAAAGGAAACTTGGTCCACTATGTTCATAGTTGCTTTGTTTGTAATAGCCAGAAACTGGAAACATCCTAGTTGTCCCTCAAGTAAAGAATTGATAAAGAAAATCTGATACATTTACACAATGGAGATATATATGTATCCCAATGGAGAGAATGCTTGAATCTTTCTTAGAAGGAGGACAAAATAGATATCTAAGGTCAATGGAAGCAGGTAGCAGGATGGAAGAGGGGACACAGTCAGGGGAAGCAGGAGGCAGGGGAAGGTAGATATCATATGTATGGATAGGGAAAACAAGGGAATATAATAATGGAAATAGACAGGGGGTGGACAATCTTTAGGACATGCCAGAGAACTGGGATAGCACAGAGCCCCCAGAGAGTTTATGGGGGCAAGCTACAGTGAGCAACATGGATCCTGAAGTAGGTACCTCAGGTAGCCAGGCAGGACTTTCAGTGGAGGGATAAGGACAGCAAACCACCTATAAAACTGCAGTCCAAAATGTGTGCTGACTACAAACAAGCAGAGGCAAAGATAGAACAGAGACTTAGGGAATGGTTAACCAATGATAGACACAAATTGAGACATTGCATTGGCAAGAGCCAATTCATGACACTGTTAATGACTCTTGGTTATTCTTGAAGACAGGAACCTAGAATAATTGTCCTCTGAGAGACTCCATCCAAAAACCAATGGAAAGTTGATACAGTTACTCACAGCCAAACATTAGATGGAGCTCTTAAGCTTTATGGAAGAGTTAGGAGAAGGATTGAGTGACCTGAACAGGAAAGGAACTTCACAGGAAGATCAAGAGTCAACTACAATGGACCCTTGGAATCTCCCATAGACTGAATTACCAACCAAAGAGTAAGCAATGCCTAGACCTAAGTCCCCTACACATATGTAGCAAATGAGAAGATTGGTCTTCATGCAGGTCCCCCAACATCTGGAATAGTTCTGTTCCTGGAACTGCCTGTGGATCCCACTCCTCTAAATGGACGACCTTGTCTGGCCTCAGTGGGAGAGGTTATGCCTAGTCGTGAAGCAATGGGTTTTGGGTGGGGCAGATTTAATTGGGGTGACACTAAAAGGGGGATTTGCCTTCTCAAAAGAGAAGAGGAAAGTTGAATGGGGGAATTAACATAAGTGTGTACTAGGAGGAGATGAGGAGCTTATACTGGACTGTAAAGTGAAAAAATATGTATTTTTCGAAAGTATCTTTTTCAGGGGCAAAACACATTTATACTTATTTCTGATCACATGCAAGTGGTCAAGTTCTCTCTCTCTCTCTCTCTCTCTCTCTCTCTCTCTCTCTCTATCTATCTATCTATCTATCTGTGTGTGTGTGTGTATGTGTGTGTATATGTGTGTGCATATGTGTGTGTTATATATTCCTAGACATTATATGGTTATTATGAGACATTTGGATCCTATTTTCTGAGAATATAAACATATTAAAATTACTCCATGAAGTTGCTGATAAAACTCACAGCTCATATTTTATTTTGAAAGAGTGAGGATACAGTATATTTAGTTCCTAACATAAGGACTATTAAGGAGAGACTCACACTGTGACTGTGCTTTGTGTACATGGTTGGGGTAGATATTTTTCAAGAGTCTCTGCAAATAAATACATGAGTCACAACAGTAAGAACAGAGTTGGAGTCTTACTCATTGTGAGCCCTAGTGTTAGGGATTTTTTTATTTGCTGTTTTACTTCAAGAATTCCTAAGGAGATTTTTGAAAAAACTACTCCTGTCTCTAAGAGGCAGTGAACACACCTTTAGCAAGCAATTTCTTGGTCCCAAGAGTTGTCCAGATTCACTGAAGCCAGAACACAGTGCTTCAATAGCTCAGCGATTTGCTGCTATTTTAAAACCAGGTCTGAACATCTCAAGTAAAGGACCGTACTTAGCATTGTCTTACTCACTAGAAAATATGCCTCATTTACAGCAGAGTGGAAATAGGGAGTTAGATTTAATTCATTTGCAGCAGTAAAAAATAGTGCAATTTATAATCAGGACCTAGTTTGAACTAGAATTCTTTGCATATATTTTAAAATTAAATTCATCATAATTTATCCTGCAGAAAAGACTGTGATTACTCTATAATATAATAAGCACTGGATAAGTGCATTTACTTCATCATGAGTTTGTATCTCATTCTACTGTCAGGCATAATCTAAATGATGAGATTGGTTTGGGTAACAAGGTCCATCCAAAAAAAGCCTCATAGTATCATTGATAATACGGGCTTGTTACTAGAATGAGAACTAATACAAATAACCATACCATAGGTGATGCCAGTTATTAGAGACATAGAATATTATAAACTTAACTCACATTGTTTACATTGTACTTTTCAATAGCAATGAGCATTCAATTATATTCAAAACAAAGATTATATTATAAATGGTTAATTCAGACTCTGTTCCCAGGTTCTTTGCCACTTGACTAAGCCACACTTCCTATGTTAATTTATACTGATCATATATATCTTCATTAATACATTGTTCTATACTTTTTATCTTAGAATTTTTTGTTTTATATGCATATGAATGTTCATGTTCATATGTTCATGTTGGGGATGCAGATGAATAATTGCATGTATACATACAGAAGTCAATGTATAATTCAGCTGTAGATCATCAGCTACCTTCTACATTTTGCTGACATATAGTCTCTTATTGCCTTGGAGTTTTTCCAGGTAGGCCACAGGCCTTCCAGGGATCTTCCTGTTTCCATTTTCTGTATGGCCGATTGTTGGAATGATATACATTGAGATCTGCATATATCCTTTCATATAGGTTTTGAGAACCTCATCTCAGGTCCTCGTGATTGGGAAACAAGTGATTACTAATTAAGCCAATTCTTCAGTCCTTGCTTTCATTAAATAATAAATCACCTCTCTTTGAGAGACTGACTAAATATACATTCTGGCCTTCATTACACCTTAGCACTGTAATAATTCAGGAACACAAAATGACTTGAAACCTAAATCCACACTCTGCTCTTCAAAGCAGCCACAAAGTTATTTCTAGCCTTTCTAAACATAGGTAGTGCTTTTTGTACCTTTTCATTGTAATTATACAACTTTCTATCACAATCATACAGAAATCTCATTTTAAAGATCTAAAAGTGAGTTACTTCAAAATATAAGAAGTTACTCTCAACTTTGGTTTCTCAATTTTTCATAAATTTACTTGGGTATAAAGCTTAAATAAATACTGGTTGAAAGAGTCCCTATGTGTATGCAAGGAAAATTACCTATGGAGGGAAGTGGGATATACCTGCCTTATCTAGTCAACAAATGATGGAAGACATTTCAAATCATTGCATGTGATGGACGCTGAATTATTTACAAATTTCAAGTTCTTGAAATTTTTCATTTGCACTCCATTAAATTTAGCCCTTCCACAATTTATTTCCTCTATTATAGCCATACTTCTACATATTGCATTTACAATTTGATGCAGAGTATAATAATACATATAAAGATTTGGCCCTTGGAAGTCAGTGCCTGTGATTGCAAAAATTATTTGATCAAAGTACATTAAGAAGAATAAAATATGAAATTTAACTGTATACGATTATTATAGCTTATTCAGTGATGTCCTGAAATCTGTATATATGAGCATACTCATGAGAAATTTGAGAAATACAGAGACAGAAGTAATAAAGGAAAGAGACACAGAGAGGAAAGCCTTGCACCAGTAAGTTCATAATGGGGTTCAGAAGACAACTTTAGCACTCTGCAGATGGAGTAGTGTATTTATGTTTTCCAAAAAGGTTCATAAGAATTGAGAAGTCATTTAATGCTAGAAAGATTTAGACTAGGTAAAGCTGCCAGTAAAAGGAAAGATGTTTAACCAAATGAGACAGATAAATTAAAACTGGAATCAGAATTATTAAGGCATAAATTTATTTTAAAATGTTTATGAAAATAGTCATGCCTATCTATTGTCTGTGTGATGAACTATATATAACAAGAATATCATGATTAAAAAGCTTTCCATGTTTTATTTTTTTGGTCAACTTTATAACATTGCACATGGTTATTTAATTTTATTTTAAAGCCTGTTAGTGATATATTTTGGGTTATAAGTAGGGGTGTGAGTAGAAGGTAAGCATGAAACAAACTAAGACTTTTCCTTTGCACAGTGCCTGTACTGCTCTGCTAGTTGTTTCATTTGTATTTGTTTTATTTAATACATTTTTGTAAGCCTGTGGAGAAAAAGAACAGAACAACAATAATATCACAAACCATACAAATAGAAAAGTAGGGTAAAAATGGCAACTTGAGAGCTTTATTGAAAACCAGTTACTTAGAATAAGGAAAAACCAGAGGAATTAATGATATTTAAGTGGAACAGTACAAAGAATGTCATCAGCACGTCGTGACTACCAATTTGAGATAAAAAGAATGCTGGAAGACATTAACAGAAGTCATGATGCTGTCCCTTCCTTGTCACTGCCTATATCTGTAAAGCTATTTAAAGAGGGTCTATAGAGGATCATTAGAGAAATTTTTTTTGATATTTTCTTTATTTGCATTTCAAATGTCATCCCCTTTCCCAGTTTCCCCCCTGGAAGCTCCCTGTTCCATCCCCTTCCCCAGCTTCTCTGAGGGTGCTCACCCACCCACCTACCCACCTACTCCCACATCCCCGCCCTGGCATTCCCCTACACTGGGGCATTGAGCTTTCACAGGACCAAGGGGATCTCCTCCCATTGATGTCCAACAAGGCCAGCTTCTACTGCATATGTAGCCAGAGTCATGGGTCCTTCCTTGTGTATTCTTTGGTTGGTGGTTTAGTTCCTGTGAGCTCTGGAGGGTCTGGTTGGTTGAAACTTTTATTCTTCTTATAAGGTTGCAAACCCCTTCCACTCCTTCAGTCCTTTCTCTGATTCCTCCATTAGAGACCCAATGGTTGGCTGCAAGCATCTGCCTCTGTATTTATCAGGCTCTGGAAGAGCCCCTCAGGAGACAGCTATATCAGGTTCCTGTCAGCAATCTTTTCTTAGCATCAGCAATAGCATCTGGGTTTGATGTGTCAATATGGGATGGATTCCCAGGTGGAGTATATTGTTTCCCCTTACAAGGACTGAAGCACCCTACTTGGTCTTCATTCTTTTATTTTTTTTTTTTTACTTTTTTTTTATTCGATATAATTTTTTATTTACATTTCAAATGATTTCCCCTTTTCTAGCCCCCCACTCCCCCAAAAGTCCCATAAGCCCCTTTCTCTTCCCCTGTCCTCCCACCCACCCCTTCCCACTTCCCCGTTCTGGTTTTGCCGAATACTGCTTCACTGAGTCTTTCCAGAACAAGGGGCCACTCCTCCTTTCTTCTTGTACCTCATTTGATGTGTGGGTTATGTTTTGGGTATTCCAGTTTTCTAGGTTAATATCCACTTATTAGTGAGTGCATACCATGATTCAACTTTTGAGTCTGGGTTACTTCACTTAGTATGATGTTCTCTAGCTCCATCCATTTGCCTAAGAATTTCATGAATTCATTGTTTCTAATGGCTGAATAGTGAAATTTTATTGTACCAGAAAAAGTCCATGAACTGACTGAAAATTTTATCCAGACTTGTTCTTTTTTAAAATTATTCAATTGGTTTACATATCAAATGACATCTGCCTTCCCCCTTACACCTCAACAAATTCCCCCATCCCACATTTGGTTTCTCCCCACTCCCCTTTGCCTCTGTGAGAATACTTCACCACCCACCAACCAACTCCCAGCCCACTAGGCCAGCATCACTCTACACTGGGGCATCAAACCTCCACAGTACCAAGAGGCTCCCTCCCCTCCCATTGATATCAGTCAAGCCCATCCTCTGCAGCATATGTATCTGGAGCCATGGATCGTTGCCTGTACACTCTTTGGTTAGTGGTCTAGTCCTTGGAAGCACTGGGTATTCGAACCAGGTGACATTGTTCTTCCTATAAGGTTGTAATTCCCTTTGTTCCTCCAGTCTTTCTCCCAGCTCCCTCTGAACACTGCGTCCCTGAACTCAGTCTGATGATTGGCTCCAAGCATACACCCACGTTGGTCAGCTGCTGGCAGAACCTCCCAAGGAACAGTCACACCAGGTTCCTGTCAGCAAGAGCATCTTGGCAACAGCAACAATGCTGAGGTTTGTTGTCTGCAGACAAGATGGATCCCTAGGTGGGGTGGTCCCTGGATAGCCCTTGCTTCAGTCTCTGCTCCACTTTTTGTTCCTGTCTTTTCTTTGGAGAGGAACATTTCTGGGTTAAAAACTTTGAGATGGGTGCATGGATTATCAGTATGTAAGGAAGTAGAAATTTTGATAGCTATAGTGGTTTGGATGAAAATTGTTATAACACATTCTCATATATTTGAATGAATAATCCCCAGTTACTGGAAATGTTTGAGAAGAATTTGAACTTGCCTTCTTGGAGGAGATCTCTCTCTCTCTCTCTCTCTCTCTCTCTCTCTCTCTCTCTCTCTCTCTCTCTCTCTCTCTCTCTCTCTCCCACACACACACACACACAATACCACATTGGAAAACAAATGCAATACTGAATTAAAGATACCTTTGCAACTCTCACTTTTACACTTATCATTCTTTTTTTAGGGTGGATGCGCCTGTGTCTATGTATGTGTATGCACAGAAAATATACTGTACAGGCCTAACAAGGATCCCCTGGGGCTGGAAGAGTAGGTGGTATTAAGCCTGTTGATGCTGCTGGGAACTGAAGTCCAATCCTCTGAAGGACAGTGTGTGTTCTTAATTGCTGAGCAAGACCCAGTCCCCTAAACATATGACAACAAAACATAAAACTTAACAACCCAAATTGTGATCCTGGTAAATGACACATGCTTCTAAGATTGTATGTGACATCTAGCCCTCTAGGTGTTTATAATGATATGATATCAATAGTAGAAAATCCACATAGGTTTTGTTTTGCTTTGGTTTGTGTTGTGTTTTAGATCAGTACAATCCAAGTTTTAGTTGCAGGGTAATCAAAGTGTCTAAAACTTAAATGAAGTGGTAGATTGAAAGCAAAGAGGAATGGCAGACTCTGGTTTATTATTATTTTCATCTGTTAGAGGTAGGAAAAACATAAAAATGGGAAGAACAATGAGAAGTCTGGTGTCTGGAGAGTCATCTTGATAGCCAGCTCTTATTTAGAAGGGGTCATCTTGATTCATATGATACAGAAATGGGGAAAGAGGGTCACTAGACACCTTTATAGCATATAAGTGTTTCAGCTGCTGTTTTGTATTTCCATAAGATCTGTTCAGAGTTCACAGAATGCATATGTCCTATAAAATATCAGCACTACTGAAGTAAAGGTTTATTTCAGAAAAATAGCAACCTTATCCAGGGCTATGAAATCATGGATTATTTTTATATTCTCGAGTTTATATACTTTAGCAGCTTTAGGAAGAAAAATGAAAAGTGACTTCAAAGAGTGATTAGAAATCAACAGTACATTGCAGGAAAAGGGATCATAAAATTTACTAATAGATTTTTCTCCCACTACAGCTTGCATAAACATGACTGTAATACCCAGGAAAGAGAGTATCTGAATAGGAGTTATAACATCATAACTCTCAGAAGGTTTTCATTTGAAGTTTTATTTAGAAAGAATATAAAAATAATAAAGCTGTAAAATTAAGTATGGATGAAATGTAATGAGGGAAAATGCATCAGTTATGTGAGCAAGAAAATGTTAGAGTAATTTTAAGTAAGATTAGATTTGTAGTAAATGGGAGATCAATGAAGCAAATAAGGAAAAGTTGTCCTAAAAAGGCACATATTTCAAAATTAAACACCACTTTTTATATCTGGTCAGACTGAAATCTACATCCAACAAAGATAGGAAAATAAAGTTATTATGTTTAAGAATATATGGTGATCATTCTTGCTATGATCTCTAAGTAAAACATAACTTTTAGAAGTAAAGTTAAATATGTAATATTGATTATCTATAGTATATTCGCCTTAAGTCGAGTATTTTCCTGTATTGTCTAAACCACTGCCTTCAGTGGTTTAACTTAATTTATCTTATAAAATATATCTGAAATTGTATAGATCAGTTTTGTATTTTCATAGTCTTTATTACTGACACTATTCCATACCACTGAGGAACTGAGTTATTTTTATTACATTTTTTAAATCAACAGTATTCAGCATATTGCCTATTCTTAAGAAAGAACTTTATACATGACACAAATTCTAAATATACTAGTAACAAAACTCATTACAAAAATTCTAAACACTTTTTTCTATATTATCAAATGTAAACACTGAATTCTCTAAATTCCACTATAAACATTCACCTAAAAATAATATAGTTCTTTTGCTTAATTTTTGAAATGGCACATGATATTTTCACATATTAATAAAACAAATTAGGGAGTGTGGATTATACATTGAAGGGTATAAAGGGCTAACCCAGTATATCCATTACCTTACATTTGTGACAATTTTTATGGTAAATACAAGCAATTTCATAAACATCATATCTTCTGATTGTTTATATTCACTGTAGTATGTCATAGTACAAGAAATGTCTTTTCTAGATTTTTAAGGAAAGCACCAAATGTAAGGAGCAGAGTGGACTTAAACTCACTTTTTCATTATGTATGTATTTAAATCAACACTTTTCTCTCTCAGTAGTTATTGAAATTCTAATTTCTGAATTACTTTGAAATATAGAGATAAGGTTTCCCTGTGTAGAGTTAGCTGTCCTAATATTCTCTATGGAGATCAATGGCATAACCTCACAGAGAGTTATGAGCCTATGCCTCCTAAAATAAAGATATCACCTAATTGTATACTTTCAGGTTAGCAGTGACTTTTTCAGAGTTCATTATTGAAAACAGAAGAAAGTCAAAAGTTATGGAATAAGCTTGTTCTGTGTTCTAGCTGTTGCTTTGGTGGTTGTTTTTGGAATACTTTTGATTCAGTGAAAGATTAATCTTTCAGGTCAAATGGTCAAATCAAATTTAACCCTTCAAAATAAAATCTATTTTTTAATCCAAATGAGAACTATAAAAATGTTTGATTCTTTACACAAGTAGATACAGAAATCAAACTAAAATTGGATCCTAATAAGTTATCACAAAAGAAATATGATTGTCCTAAATATTCAGTCTACAATGTTGGGGCCACCATTACAGCACTATATGCAATGACAGAAGAAAAGCTCTAAAAAGCTCAAAGTATATAAACATGTGGTTTTTGTCATAGACCTACCTAAAAACATGATAAAATAGGTTAAGTCCCAAAATATTTTCTGGAAGACTAAAAATGAAGGAAAGTTCAATAATTCTAAATCTTTCTATGCTCCTAGGATGCAGGAACTGTTATTGGAAGAAGACCAATACTTATGAGTGATAGTTCTTACAGTCAACAATTCACTGTTGTTAAAGAAACCTAAAGTAATATGGGTTTTCAAATGGAATAAAATGAACCAGTAAATAAAAATAAGTTTTAGAAATAACTTTTATAATATGTATAGCTTCTTTTCTTCTGGTGGAAAGAACAATTATGCTATTAGCATTTTACTAACGAAATTGGTAGATGAAGGTACTAAATACTTCCTATATATTATTAATTTTAATTTATTAACATGAGAATCTTAGCTGTTTAAAAAGGGTAGAAAAGAACACGTTACTTCCTGAATTTAGGAGGATGACACAGTTTTCCATTAGTGATTTCATGACTACCAGTCATTTTAAGAGGTATATAATAGGTTCAATTAATATTGTATAGTACAATCTTGGATTGTATAAGGACATGTACATTAATGTTTTAATTGTTTTATTATTTTAAAACAAAATAAATGCAACATGTACAATCTTTCAAAATCAAGAAAAACACTAACAAACAAAATGGAAAAAAACAAACCAACAAACAAAAAATAACAGCCTGTAACCAAATAAAACCACAGACGTGAAAAAACCCTGTGTACTCTATTATATGTTGGTCAACCACTCCAGAACATAAGGCTTGTGTACAGAGCCATATTGGGGCAGTCATGCGCAAGGTCAGAGTTTGACTTTGGTCAAGATTAACTTCTCCCAGATAGCCAGGATCCTGCTCCACCTAGGGCAGAGTGCTCGAAGTAAAGGTTAAGTTCATTGTTCCTCCAGGTCTAGGAATTCCTGAATTAAGCAGGTGACCCACCCAGCTGCCGGAGCAGTCAAGACGAGGACCTCCAAGAGAAGCTAGACAACTTCCACCGGAACTCAGCCCAGAGTCTGGGGGGAAGGGTTTGTCCAAACTGTTAAAAGGTCTGGAGCCATTAAAGTTTCTGGCTTTGATCAGTGAATATTGTCTTAGCCATACTTCTTTTCGCCACTCTTCCCTATTTATCCCTCAGCTTCTGTTCCAGAAACCCACTTCGTAATAGCTTCAGGCAGCTATGGAACCCAACAGCTTGTCCTGGAGTGACTGCTATACCCAATGTCATTCTATTGGAGAAAACTTATTTTCCCCATCCCAGCAGATGTGACAGTTCAGATATTATTCTTTAACCTAGCAGCTTTGTATTCATTCATTCACTCATTCATGTGTTACTTTTTGAAAAAATATAAAAAAATAAAACATAAGACAAAACAAAACCTATTACATAAAATTTAAACAAGACAAACAGATATGAAAATATAACTCAAGAGAAGGCAAAAATATTAAATACTCACTCATTTGCACACTCAGGAATCTCACAAAAATAATTAACTAAAAGCTATAATGTGAACACTGAAGACCTGTTACACACCCTTGTTGGCTCTGTCCATGTTTCTTTGGTCTCCGTGAGTTCACATGATTTCCATTCCTGTTGATTTAGAGGGTATTGTTTTCTTGGTGTCCTCTGTGCTACCTGGGTTTTACACTTTTTTTTTCTTTTGCTCTTACCTGACTCCCTGAGCTCTGAGGGCAGAGATTTGATAAAGACAGTCCCATTTCAGGTTGAGTGTTCTGATGTCTCTCACTCTCTACATAATATCTGGGCGTGGGTCTTTAAATTTTTTTTCCAATCTGCTGTAAGAGGAAGCTTCTTTGGTGATAGAGAGATAAGGCATTGATATGGGACTATAAAATAATGTCATTGAGAGTCATTTTACACTGTGTTTGTCTTTATTTTTATACCATTATCATTTGGGTTTATACTAAGTTCTTAGCTATTTAGTGTCAGAATTTTCATTACATATTATTGTCAGGTATGGTGTAGACTGAGCCTCCAGTCAAATCAGCTATTGGTTGATTACTCCCACATGATTTCTGACACCACTGCTCTAGCTTGTCTAGAAGGTAGAAGGAAGTATACCATTGTAGATCGAAGTTGTGTTGCTTCTTGGTATTTATGCTTTTCTTTTGATAGTGTTTAGAGTATCTTCCTGTACCAAAGATCCTGAACATAGGGGTGATGTATCTATGTAGGAATCTATCTGCTTTATATCTCTATTTTTAATGAGTTATATAAGTGTTGTATAGTATATACAATAAATATTCTTGGAGCTCCTAAATCCAGACAAACACACCTCATTTTGCCTCTTCGTTTGCAGTTATGCCACGTTGGTGCCATATGTTGAGTCCAGCTCACACATCTTAATCGTGGGTTCTCTGGAAGGAAAGATGGGTAAGGAAAAGGCTGCAAGAGAAATTACATGGAGAGACACAAAACATGTGGCTTTTGGTTCAAGTCTCCATCTTTAATGATAATGCCTCTCTCCCAAGAAAAAAGGCAGACCAAGCCCCTCCCCTGAAGGCTGGAAACCGGTTCTTCTTGTTCTTCAGGAGGTGGGTGGTCAGGTTGCTGGCTGCTATTCTTGAGAGCAGTGGGCAGGGGGAAGTCACAATTCCTCCCTTCTATTCTTGAGAGCAGTGGGCAGGGGGAGGTCACAAAATTGCATACAGACATATATTTTATTCTAAGTAGATATATATTGCTTAAAGAGTGAGTTTTTATTTTATCATAGGCCTCTGTTGTTCATGGTATTGTTCCATATACTAAAATGACAATAGTAAACTAGATAAAAGAAGTCCATGCCCTCAAGGAGTTCATTAATGAGTAAATCAGGAAAGATAAAATATAGATAAATACATTCAGAAGACATAAAATAATGTTTCCTGAATCCCCTCCTGTGGCTTATTTGAGTAGAATTTCAAGACAGACATTGAAATTTATACTTTCCAAGCTCTGTATAAGACAGGTGAATGGTTCTCATTTAACTTGACACGGTGGTCAGCCAGATGACATGGATCTACCTGATAGACTCAATTGACTCTCACTTTTTCTCTATTTCTTGATGTTTTTATTACCTTATTTTACAAACTATTCTTTATCTGATCACAGAATTTTTTTTTTCAATTTTTTGTTTCTTTTTACAGACAGTAGCCTACTACAATTCAGTATTTATAGACCATATGTATGTGTGTGTGTTTGTGTGTGTGTGTGTGTTTGTGTGTGTGTGTGTTTGTGTGTGTGTTTGGGTGTATGTGTGTGTGTAGTTTATATAAAATGAAACATATAAGTTCAGTAACTGAATTCTGGACATGCATCAAAAATCTCTAATTTTATTGGAGATGGATGTCTCTTATCTTCCATTCTTGGTTGGAGAAAGTACATTTGAATTGGCAGAATTATGTATCAGTTTCTTTTAACACAGAAAATCCAATAGTGAAGATTCTCACCAAGAACACTATGTATATCTGTTTGTTCAGGGGCTTTACTATTTACTCATCTGTGAGCAAAGAATTAGTTTATTGTCTATAGGATATAATGGAGCCATTGAAGTGTTATATTTTGGGAAAATATATTGTGCTTAACATAATCATGTAAAAGGCTTTTCACTGAACCTGGAGTTTACCAGCACCCCTGGAGATCCTTGTGCCTATGAGTCAAGCATGTAACTGAGGGAATCATTTCCTACCACCCTGAATGTTAAGTTCTTTAACGAAAGGTTTTTCATATAAGGCCAGTTATATATTTCTTGAACTTTTACTGCATTTTGAGGCTCAAAGCTTGTTTCCCTTTTAAATCAATGCTTCATGCTGATTATGAGTAAGAATGAAAGAAATGTAGAATTTTGTTGCTTGGTCCTTTAAAAATTACTGGCTGTACTTTCTTTAATCATTTATGAGCCATGAAGTACTTTGCACCTTGGCAAAGAGTAAAATCATGGTTTGACTTCAGAATTAACTTGTTGGAAATAAGTTTCTTTCACCATCATTACATAACATGTAGACAGATCAAAGGACAGAGAACAGAGATAGATATCTACTATGGTGGCATTGAGAGCATTTTTGCATGGACTCAACGAGCCCACTGAATCATGCCACAAACTATCCTTTATGTTTTTTCTTCAAATAATAACATTTGTTTCATTAATTTCTGTTATGGGCTGAAGCCTGCCACAGGATAACCAGGATTCTTTGGTCCAGGAAAACACAAGTCCAGCAGGAATGACAAATTAATATGACCACAGAGGCGGTTTGAAATCTGAATGTATTTTTCGGATATCTCCCTAAGTCCAGTCAAGTTAACATCTCAAATAAAGCATCACATACATCTGCAAATGGCTAACTAGGCTTTCTCGGGAAATACAGGGTGTTTACCCAAAGTCCAGGGTGCATGCTGATAAACTGTTTCTTCATCTTGGTCTCAGTGTCACGCCGGCCTGGGAGCTGAAGAAGGATGGTTCCTGTGCCTAGCCTCCTGGTGAAAATGGCGGCATTGTAGAGCTTGGGAAGCTGTCTGGCTCACGCTGTTTTTCAAGAGCACTTCCACTTCGTTGGCCCGTTGCATTTTTCTCTGTGCCATGCCCGGGGCTGCTGTAGGTCCCCCTAACCCCCCACCCTCACCCCGTGATCAGTTCCCTGTAGTCCATAACCTCAGCTGAAGACCACCCTAGGCCCCGGGTGATCAGCTGGATCAGCTCCAGCCTCTAGCCCTCAGCCTGGTGAACTAACCAATTCATTCCTCCTCCGAGTGTCTCTCTCTGTAAAAAAGTATCTCCTGTCTCTCTGAGTAAAAAGTATCTACTGCCTCTTGAATCACACCTGGATATGCTAAGAAGGTTATTTTGCTCAAGGACTCCCTAGGTTGGATTTGTAACACAAAAGGAAGTTCCTCATAATCTTCCCTTGCTATTCAGGTGGGCCTTAGAGATAGTCTGTCTGCATAACAAGCAAAATCAAGAGTTAAAGGCAGAACTGGATTAATTTGTCAACTGATGTCTCTGGGATATCCAAATTCAGATTCAAGACCGAAAGTCTGCCCTCTAGAATGGGGGAAAGTAGCTATGAACTAAGTACCAACTCAAATGTAAATTCTTTCTACCTGGCTCAACAGCCACTAGTATTGAAAGGGTCTTCAGATGTAAATCTCCTTAGTTTTGCCTATTGTTTGGAACCCACCTGCCCTGAAAGGAAATGACTAAAAAGCAAAAATGAACCTGTTACTAGAGTTCCTGGAATGCTTTTTCTACTGTAATAACATAAATGGTTGGTGCAAAGCAAAGCAGAAATTTTTGCTATAAGATGGATTCTTACATATCTATGCTTGCTTGGTTATACCATGTCCTGGCCATCAGAATTGCCAATTAAGATTTTCAGCTTCTGAATGTAAGAGGGAGCTCTGTTCTTCCCAGGAGACATTTTCTCACTTCTGTCTGTAAAATATTATTTTTTACAGGCTTCGTTGGGCAACCACAGCAAATTTCAAGGTGACATTTTCATTCATATGTCATTATATGTTGTTCTTTTTTACCCGATGTCTTCATCAGCCACATTAATACCTATGGTCCTTTCTCCTCCGAACTGTCCATCTGTCTTACAGCTGAAACATGTACCAATGACCTAACCTGTTCTCCTCCACTCACTGAAAATCTGCTACACATATGAACATGCATACACACAAGAACATACATATAGAAACTGAAATCTGTATTCCGTATATGTGAGATAGCATTTGGTTGCCTTTTCTAAGTAAGGCTTATTTGGCTTTACACAATGGTCCTCTGTTCTATCCACTTTTCTGTAATCATGAAATCAATGTTCTTCACAGGCTACACATTCCATATTGTGTATGCAGCCTATTCTTACTATCTAGCCATCTCTTCATAGATAGGAGTGGATAGAAATGTTGGCTATTATAAAAAATGCAACAATAACTAAGATGTAAAAACATCACTGTACTATTTTGGATTGGTTATCCTTTGGTATTGTTTTATTTAATTTTCTATTTCTCTGAAGAAACACATTTGCCAATGCAACTTATAAGAACAAAGTTTATGATAATCATATTGAGTGTTAGGAAATCTGATATTTTTGTAAACTTAGCAGTAACTGTATATGAAAAAATTTTATTTCATCTCTTCTTATGCAAAATACTACAACAAATCAATGTCTTCATGGCCTATTTCATTCCAATGAAATGGTTGTCTGGGTTTGCCTGGTTCTCACTCTAGATAACTCCTAAGTTCAGTTGGATAGAGGCTGGTCTGGTAACATTTTGAAAGTATTGTACTTATATTTCTAGCTTGGGGAGGTCAATTATAGAAAGCATGCAACCCCCTGCCTATCTCTGTGTACCTTAACCATGTGGCTCTTTATATAAGTTTAAGTATCACAAGACTTCCTTCATGGTAACCAAGAGTTCCCTAAGTACATATTCCAATTCCACATGAGGCATCCAAAAGCTTTAGGTACGGACTTTCCTTGTCTTATCTCAGAGGTTGAAGTAGATTGTCTCATCACTTTTGTATTCTGTTTGCTGAAGCTGTCAGAAAAGTTCAGCCTCATTGTGATGAGGAAGTACTGACTGGGTTCCCCTTAGATGGAAGCATTTCCAAATAATTTGTAGATAGGACTTTCAACTAGGAATGCGATATAAATTAGCTTTATAGCTTTAGTCATCTACTATAGCAAATGTATGAGCTTCTAAATATCCTAATCCTGCCTTTCAAGTATTCTCTTTCATCTGAAACAAGTCAGAAGGTAGCATCCTTCAGCCAGTTGAAGCAGAACAGTTGGAGTTTCTGATGGCTGAGCTCCTGGTGAAGCAATTTTCCTGCAGAAGCAACTTTCCATCACCTGAGTCTTCCTGTGCTTTCTCATCAGCTGAGGCATCAATTGTCTTGAATTTCACTTCCATTCAAAGCAATAATGTGTTATTGATGAGCAGACATGCAAGGTTGGCATTTAGAAAATCTGCAAGGCAATTGTTTTGTTTCTTCCACCCATTAAACTGATTAGAGAAGATTAAATGTAATATTTGTTTGAGACCAAATAACACAGGACTTGGCAGACTATACAAATTAAGGCTTGAAAATAGTTTTCTTCAGTGTCAAATGAAAAAGTAATATACAAAGTGGTGTTTTTATTATTCTACAATCTTTTGAGCAGAACATTTATTGATTTTTTTAAGTTGGCTGCCATTTAAACCCAGCAATTAGTTAAAGACTGTGAATAAGCAAAATCTTAGAGTGCTCTTGTTGGTGCCTTGTGACTAATTTAAATCTTTTAAAAGCTACAGATTCTAAGTCTCCAGAGAAACTTGTCAAGTCTTATATGCCTAAAGTTTTTAAAAAAATAACAGTACTTCTCAGATATATCTTTTAAGGCTAATAACAGTCTAATTATAGAAAAACTGAGGTTGCCACTATCCGCTAAAAGCATTTTGTGGATTTTAAAAGCAAATTGAATTGCAGAAACACGGCTAATATAACTGTACCATCTGTGGTTCTCATGGAATTATTCAGCCAAAACCAATGTACACCTCAAGGTAACCAATACAAAATGTGGTGGATACTAGCTCAAGCTTCACTGATAAAAAATCATATCACAATTTAGGACTTGAAAAAAATGATCTTCTTGGCCCAGAACATATCATTAAGAACTTAAATTACCTTAAAAGTTTTAAACATCATATTTTCTGAAGTGGCCACAACAATTTTGAATCTGATAGTCATGCATCCTTTTCTAAATTTGTCTCATTTAAGGAACTTGCCTTAAGTGACATGTGAAACATTACCACCTGTGCTGCAGAATTTGAGCAGAACAAAGTTTTGCTCAAACTTTTTTTGTGTTTTGAGTCATGCATGTAAGTTTAGGAATGCATCTTAGAATTTTTTAAAATTGTTTTTCAAGACAGGGTTTCTCTGTGTAGCCCTGGCTGTCCTGGAACTCACTTGGTAGACTAGGCTGGCCTCAAACTCAGAAATCTGCCTACCTCTGCCTCCCAAATGCTGGGATTAATGTCATGGACCACCACTGCCTGGCTATCTTAGCATTCTGATCATCCCTTCCATCAAAATGGAAATGTTCTTACAAAGGTTATATCTCCAATAACTAAAGTTTTTATGTGCTTACTGTACTACTAAAATAAGGCAGACAGATGATACATGATCCATCCAGCAGGTCCTGTTATTCCAGGGTCTCGAAGAGGCACTACCTGAGGGTCAAAAAAGGGGGAGAGAAGGAAGGAAGCGAAGCACCCTAAGAAAGACAAATCAGTCTGGGTTGTGTCAAGGCTTTGTTTAATGTCGGGGAGGTAAGTGGGTTTTAAGGCTTACAGAGAAGGAATTGACCTTCACACACAAGCAAAGGAGGGAAGGGCGGAGACACCCCTAGTGATGGAAGCAGGAAGTGAGGAGGTCATCCAGGTGGGGACATCTGGAGTTAATGCCGGCAGGAACATTCTGCAGTTAGGGCAGGAACATCTTGTGGTATTCTCAGGAATCTTCTCGGACTGATAGCTCAAGGGGAAGGCTCTAGTTAATTGTTCTTCCTTCTGGGCAGCCGCCACCTTAGGGCTGTGAGTAAGCATAAGCCCAAATAGCTCGGGACGGTTCCCCACAGATGTATACACATGCATATGGGCAAAATAACCATACATATAAAATAAAAATAAACAAATATATTTAAAAATTAAAAAATATATAAACTTATGGTGAAGTGTTTCCCTCCTCTAAAATGATACTACAAACTGAAGATCTGTGTTATGTGTATAAAAAAAAAAAGAAAAAAAAGATTTCACACTCATTAAGTATATTTTTCTTTCATTGAAAATAGATTCTTTTCTTTTATAATATGTACTGATTATATATCCCCTCATTCCACTCCTCTTAGCTCCTTTCTGTCACTCCTTCCATGTAAACTGACTCCATTTATTTCTCTTGTAAGACAGGATCTGGCTTCTAAGACATAGCAGTTAAACATGATACAGTAAAATAATAATAAGATTTAGCAAAAACTATCATATTAAACTTGGACATGGCAATACAATAGGAAAAGAGTCCCAAGGGCAGGAAGAAGAAGAGACATATTAGGTCTCACAGCCAAGAGTTCTATGAAAATACTTAAATAATAGCTATAATATGTATATAGAGGATATGAGTAGACTCATGTAGGTCCCGTGCTTGCTGCCTGAGTCTCTGTAAGCTCATATACACCTTGCTTAGTTGACTCTGAGGGCCTATTTTACTGGTGTCATCCATCCCCTATGACTCTTACAATCTTTCTTTCTCTTCTTCCAAGGTATTCTCACACTCTGAGAGGAAGAATACAATGAAGACCTCCAATTTAGACTCCTTCTGCATAATGTCTGGCTGTGGGTCTTTGCATCTGTTCCTATCCACTACCAGAGGCTACCTTCCTAATGATGATTGGCTATATCACTGATCTTTAAGTATAGCAGAATGTCATTATTTTATTAATTTAAATTTTTATAGACCAGTAGTGTTTGGTTTTACTCTAGTTCCCTGGTCTATCTAGTCTCTGGTTCTTTGTTGAACAAGCATTGTTCCTTCTCATGGGAATGTGCCTTAAGTCAAGTTACACATTTGTTGACTTACAATTTCTATGCCACCATTGCCCCAGCATATTTTGCAGGCAGGATAGATGGTAGGTCAAAGGTTTTGTAGCTGAGCTGGTGTTTATGTTTCTCTTTTGCTAACTTCAGAGTACCTTCTGACTCCAAAGAGACTAGATTGTAGGGGTGAAGGTTCTATGTAGTCACTTATTCATATTCAATGAGATGGGTGAATATTGTCTTCAGCAATGGGGTTCCTTCTATCTGTTTGCAAAGATCAGCCCTTTGTCTTATTGACACCCTGGGTTGCTTTAGGGTTTCCATGGGAGCCCCTTAGCCAACAACCAAACTGAATGCAACCCAGTCCTTCTACTGGAAAACTTATCCGCAAATTTCATGTTGTCATTTTTGTTAACAGCTGAGTTAATACTCCATTGTATAAATGTAACACATTTTCTTTATCCATTCTTTGGTCCAGGAACAACTAGGTTATTTCCAGATTCTTGCTATTATGAGTGAAATGGAAATGAATATTGTCCAGCAACTATCCTTGTAGGACAGAATGTCCTTTGAGTATATGTCTAAGAGTAGAGTAGCTTAGTCTTCTGCGGTAGATTAATTGTAACTTTCTGAGGAATCATGTTGATTTCCATAGTGGCTTTACAAGTTTACACTCCCACTTGCAATGGAATAGTGCTCCCCTCATTCTGTATCCTTATCAGGAAAAGATGGCATTTATGTTATTGATCTTTCTGACAGGTATAAGATGGAATTTCAAAGAAGTTTTCATTTACATTTCCCTGAAGACCAAGGTTATTGAACATTTCATTAAGTGTTTCTTGGCCATTGTATCCCACTATTGAGAATTCCCTCTTTAGTCCTTACCCCCTTTTTTTAGTAGGATTACTTGTCAATATTTTTTTATTGAGTTCTTTATATATTTTGGATATTACTCATTTATCAGATAGGAGCTGATAAAATATGCTCATATTTTGTAGCCTGGGGTTTTGTCCAGTTGACAGTTTCCTGTGCCTTACAGACACTTTTCAGTTTCATGAGGTTCCACTTATTAATTGTTAATCTTAGTGATGATATTTCCATTATCGGCTCAGAAATTATTTTTCTGTGCCAATGCATTCAAATCTATTCCCCACATTTTCATCTCAGGTGTGATCATGAGTGTAAAAATCATGAGTGTGAACTTGTTTGTCTCTTTAATTTGATTTCATTTTTTTATTAATGTGTCTGTTTTGATTCTGATAATATGTGGTTTTTATTAATATAGCTCTGTTATGAAACTTAAATTCAGGGATACTGGGACAACCAGGAGTTCCTTTCTTGTTCAGAATTTTCTTAGCATAGCTATCCTGAGATTTTTGTTTTTCCCGATGAAGTTGAGAATTATCCTTTCAAAGTCTGTAAAAGTTATTTTGTAATTTTGATGAGAGTTCATTTAATCTATAGATTGATTATGGTAGGTCAGCTTTTTATTATATTTTTCTTCTTATCCATGAACATGGGTGATTTTTTTCATCTTCTGATGTTTGTTTCAATTTCTTTTTATCAAAGACTTGAAGTTTTTATCATGATAGTCTTTTATTTGCTTAACTCAAGATGTTTCACATTATTTTAGTCTATTGAAAAAGGTGTTGTTCTTTTATTTCTTTCTCAGTTCAGTTTGTTATTTTTATATAGAAGGATGGGAAGTTGGAATGAAAATGGTTCCCATAGTCCCATAGGGAGTGGCATTATTAAGAGCTGCTGCTGTTTTGAAATAGGGGTAGGTTTTTTAAAGGAAGTATATCACTGGGGGATGGGCTTTGAGATATCAGAATCTAAAGCCAAGGCCTCCCCATGCAGATACTTAACTCTTAGTGATTTCTCCATCACCATATCTGCCTACATGCTTGTATGTTTCTCACTGTGATGATGATAGACTAAATCTCGGAATTATAAGTCCATCCCAATTAAAAGTTTTCTTTTATAAGACTTACCATTGCCATGTATCTATTCACAGGTATAAGAATTTAATTAAGTAAAAGGGCTATAAATTATTTTGAGTTCATTTTGTTTTGAACCACTTTGCTGAACGTGTTTATCATCTATTTGAGTTCTCTGGTGAAATCTTTAAGGTCACATATTTCTACTATCATAGCTCTAGCAAATAATGATACCTTGACTTCCTACTTTCTGATTTGTATTCCCTTCGTGTGCTTTAGTTATTTTATAGCTCAAGCAAAGACTTCAAACCTTATATTAAACTGATATAGAGAGAGTAGAAAAATCTTGTTTTGTCTCTGATTTTAATGGACTACTTTAAGTTTTTCTCCATTTATTTTGAAGTCATCTATAGGCTTGATATACTTTGTGTTTATTATATCCTTGTACATAATTTTTTATCCCTAATCTCTCCAGGACTTTTATCATAAAGGGGTGTTGGATATTGTCAAAGGTATTTCCTGTGTTTTTGTCTTTCAGTTTATTTATATAGTGGATTATACTTACTGATTTTATTTTTTATATTCGATATATTCTTTATTTACATTTAAAATGATAGCCCCTTTCCTTGATCCCCCCTCCACAAAATTCTCATAAGCCCTCTTCCCTCCTCCTGATCCCCAATCACAACCTTCCTGTTTCCCTGTCCTGGTATTCCCCTACATTGCTGCACTGACCCTTGCCAGAACCAGGAACCTCTCCTTCCTTTTTCTTTGGCATCATTTGATATATAAACTGTTTCTTGGGTATTCCCAGTTTCTGGGCTAATATCCACTTATCAGTGAGTGCATACCATGTGTGTGCTTTTGTGATTGGGTTGCCTCACTCTGGATGACATTCTCCAGTTCCACACACTTGCCTAAGAATTTCATCAATTCATTGTTTTTAATAGCTGAGTAGTATTCCTTATACCACATTTTCTGTATGCATTCCTCCATTAACGAATATCTGGGTTCTTTCCAGCTTCTGGTTCTTATAAATAGAGCTGCTATAAATATAGTGGAGCATGTGTCCTTATTACATGCTGGGGAATCCTCTGGGTATATGTCCAGGAGTGGTATAGTGGGGTCCTCTGGTAGTATCATGTGCAGTTTTCTGAGGAACTGCCAGACTGATTTCCAGAGTGGATGCTCCAGCTTACAATCCTACCAGCAGTGGAGGAGTGTTCCTCTTTCTCCACATCCTCACCAGCACTTGTTTTCTCCTGAGTTTTTGATCTTAGCCATTCTGACTGGTGTGAGGTGAAATCTCAGGGCTGTTTTGATTTGTATTTCCCTGATGACTAAGGATTTTGAACATTTCTTTAGGTTCTCAGCCTTTCGATTTTCCTCAGGTGAAAATTTTTTGTTTAGCTCTGTGCCCCATTTTTTAAGGGGGATATTTGGCTCTCTGGAGTCTACCTTCTTGAATTCTTTGTATATCTTGGATATGATTTTCATATACTGAAGCATCCCTGTATCTCTGGGATGAAAATTACTTAACCTTGTTGGATGATCTTTTTTATTTGTTCTTGCATTTGGTTTGGAATATTTATTAAGTAAATTTTCATTTATGTACTTAAGGAATTTTTTTCTGTAGTTCTCTTTGTTGAGTCTTTGTATGGTCTGTGTATCAGAATAATTGTGGCCTTATAAAATGAACTTGGAAATGTTCATCCTGTTTCCTTTTTATGGAATAATCTGAGGAATGTTGGCATTAACTCTCCTTTGAAAGTCTGGAAGGATTCTTATCTAAAACATCTGGCCCTGAGCTGGCTTTTCATTGTTTCTTTCTTTCTTTCTTTCTTTCTTTCTTTCTTTCTTTCTTTCTTTTTTTTTTTTTTTTGTTTGTATTTTAGGGGAAGAGGGTTGGAGATGAGACTTTTAAGAACCTCTTCGATTTCACTATTGATTATAGGTCTATTTAAATTATTCATTTTTGTATTCTGTTGCTATTGCAAACTGGTTTCTGGAAGAGAAACTGAGGGATGTATGGGGAAGCAGCAAAAGGAGAATTCAGTCAAGACAAAATTGTGCTGATCACGATTCAAACTTAATAAATGCTAGTCAATATATAGCTTGGGAAAAACCCCTCCTCCCAGACTTCAAGGTGAGGTCCAAGAACCTGCTCGCTCCATTCTCAGCAGGTCACCTGCTGAGATCAGAGAATTGTAAATCTAGCAGATCTGTAATGCTTGTAGGTGAGGCTGCCATGACTTCCAGGTGAGAGCAGAGGACTGTGTTGTTCTTTTTTTGTATTTTTTTATTTTTTTTCAAGACTCTGTAGCTCCGGCTGTCCGGGAACTCACTCTGTAGACCAGGCAGGCCTCAAACTCAGAAATCTGCCTGCCTCTGCCTACTAAGTGCTGGGATTAAAGGCGTGTGTGCCACCGCCCAGCAGCTGTGTAGTTCTATAAACAACGAAGGCCAGGAATTTCACATGCTGAGAACTGATGATCAGAGCAGAGCCCGGAAAGCCAGTTCAAATGCTGGAGGAGGGGAGGGACAGTTCATCTTATCCTGACAGTACTTTGGTAAGTGGTATCTATTGAAGAAATAAATCAATTCCTTGAGATTGTCTAATTTGGTAGAGTGCAGGTTTTTAAAGGTATGTCCTTATGACTCTCTGGATCGCCTCAGTTTCTGTTGTTTAGTCCTATTTCTTTCTGATTTTGTTCATTTGGATACTTTGTGCTCTGTAGATAGTTTTGATAAGGATTTGCCTAACTTGCTGATTTTCTCAAAGAACCATCTCTTTGTTTCATTTATGTTTTGTACATTCTCTTTGTTTCTATTTTATTGATTTCAGCCCTCAAGTTTGATTATTTCTTGCTATGTACTTTTTCGGACTTCATAACTTCTTTTTGTCCTAGAGCTACTGTGAGAGCTTTCTCTCTCTCTCTCTCTCTCTCTCTCTCTCTCTCTCTCTCTCTCTCTCTCTCTCTCTCTCTCTCTCTCCTTATGCTAAAATCTTTCCTCTTAGCATCATTTTCATTGTGTCTCATAAGTTTGGGTATACTGTCCATTCATTTTCATTTAACAGTAGAAAGCTTTTAATTTCTTTCTTTATTGTTGTCTTCACCCAGTTTTCAGTTAATAAAGAATTGTTCAGCTTAAATTACTTTATAAGCTTTTGTTATTTCTGTTTTTGTTGTTGAAGTCCAGATTTAATCCCATGGTAGTTAGAGAAGATAAAGGATGTTATTTTAATTTTCTTCTTTCTCCTAATACTTTAATGTCTGAGAATATGGCCCATTTTGGAGAAAGTTACATGAGGTATTAAGAAAGAGGTAGATTATTTTGTGTTTGGGTGAATTGTTCTGTAAATATCTGTTAAACATATTGGTTTATAATAACAGTTAGCTCCAATATTTCCCTGTTCAGTTTTTGTCTGTAAGATACATCCATTGGTAAAAGTGTGGTATTGAAGTATCCCACTGTCAGTGTGTAAGAGTCAATATTTGATTTAAGTTGTAGTAGAGTTTCTTTTACAATCTTGTGTACCCTTATGTTTGGGGTATAAAGGTTGAGAATTGAGATGTGACTTTGGTGGATTTTTCATTTAACATGTATGTAGTGTCCTTACCCATTTCTTGATTACTTTTAGTTTGAAATCTATTTTAATTTTACATGTTAAAACATGTACAGCACCCTGATTCTTAGGTCCATTTTCATTGAATAATTGTTTCTAACCTTGTACCCAGAGGTAATGTCTAGTCTTGGTGCTGACATATGCTGCATGGATACAGCAGAATGATTGAATATTCCTTCAGTCTTTGCTCCATAGTTTGTCTCTGAATCTCCTCCAATAGGTATTATGTATCCTGTCTTAAAAGGACCAAAGTATCCATACTTTGATCTTCCTTATTATTGAGCTTCATGTGGTCCTCTTTTCTGTTTTATTGAAAAGGGAAGTAAAAACACTTTATAATAAAATTAAAGATTTACATGGAAAATATTTCAGATAAAATAGAAGAGATACATAGAAAAACACATTAAAATTGACAATTTTCATGGAAAATTAAAGAGTAAAGTGATGGACATGGAAAACATTCCTAAATTAATTGAAAAATGAAATAGAAACATTTTATGATAGAATTGAAGATTTACATGGAAAATATTTCTGATAAGATAATCTAAAAATGTAGAAAAACATGTTAAAATTGAAGATTATCATGGAAAATTTTATATAGATATAATAATGGTAGGCATAAAAATATTCCTAAATTGATCTGAAGTGTAATTACAGACATTTTCTGATAAACTTCAAGATTTTCATGGAAAATATTTATGATAAAATTGAAGAAATATATAGAAAAACATGTTAAAATTAAAGATTATCATGGAAATTATACAGATAAAATAATAGGCATAAAGATAATTCTAAGTTGATTGAAGGTGGAATTATAAATATTTTCAGATAAAATTGAAGATTTACATGGAAAATATTTCTGGTAAAATTCAAGAAATATATAGACAAATGTTAAAATTGACTATTTCGTGGAAAATTTTACATATAAAATGGTAGATATAAAAAATCTTTCTAAATTAATTGTGGGTGGAATTAGAATCATTTGTGATAAAATCAAAGATTCACATGGAAAACATTTCTGATAAAATAGAGGAAATATATAGAAAGACATTAAAATTGAAGATTACCATGAAAAATAATGCAGATAAAATTGCAGACATGAAAAACATTACTAAATTAATTAAAAGGGGAATTGCAAACATATTCTGATAAAATTGAAGATTTACATGAGAAATATTTCTGTTAGTCTATGTCTTTTTATTGGGGAATTGAGTCCATTCTTGTTAAGAGATATTAAGAAATAGTGATTGTTGTTTCTTGCTATTTTTGATGTTATTTTTATGTTTGTGTGGGTATCTTCTTTTGGGTTTGTTGGAAGATTACTTTCCTGCTTTTTTTAGAATGTAGTTTTCCTCCTTGTGTTGTCATTTTCCATCTATTATCCTTTGTAAGGCTGGACAGATATTGTGTAAATTTGGATTTACCATGAAATATCTTGGTTTCTTCTATGATGATTGAGACTTTTGCTGGGTATAGTAGCCTGGGCTGGCATTTGTGTTCTCTTTGGGTCTGTTTGAGTTCTGCCCAGGATCTTCTATCTTTTGTCATCTCTGGTGAGACATCTGGTGTAATTTTGATAGGCCTGCCTTTATAAGTTACTTGCCCTTTTTCCCTTACTGCTTTTAATATTCTTTCTTTGTTTAGTGAATTTGGTGTTTTGATTATTATGTAACTGGAGGAGTTTCTGTGCTGGTCCAGTCTGTTTGGAGTTCTGAAGACTTCTTGTATGGTCATGGACATCTCTTTCTCTAGGTTAGGGAAGGTTTTTTTTTTTTTTTTTTTTTTTTTCTCTATAATTTTGTTGAAGATATTTAATGGCCCTTTAAGTTGGAAATCTTTGCTCTTGTCTATACCTATAATCCTTAGGATTGCTCTTCTCATTGTGTCCTGAAGTTTCTGGATGTTTTGGGTTGCCAGCTTTATGCATTTTGCATTTTCTTTGACTGTTGAATCAATGTTTTCTATGGTATCTTCAGCATCTGAGGTTCTTTCTTCTATCTCTTGTATTCTGCTGTTGATGTTTGCATCTATGACTCCTGAATTGTTTCCAAGGTTTTCTATCTCCAGAGATGTCTCATTTTGTGATTTCTTTATTGTTTCTACTTCCACTTTTAGATGCTGGATGGTTTTGTTCAGTTCCTTAACTTGATTTTTGTGTTTTCCTGTAATTCTTTAAGGGATTTTTGTGTTTCCTCTTTAAGGGCTTTTATTTGTTGACTGATGTTCTCCTGTATTTCTTTAAGGGAGTTATTTAAGTCTGTCTTGAAGCACTCTATCATCATCATGACATAAGATTTTAAATCCAAATCTTGCTTTTCCAGTGTGTTGGGGTATTCGGGACTTGGTGTGGTGGAATAACTGGGTTCTGATGTTGCCATGTGGCCTTGGTTTCTGTTGGTAGGGTTCTTGTACTTTCCTTTTGCCATCTGGTTATCTCTAGTGCTAGTTAGTATTGTTGTCTATGACTGGAGTTTGTTTCTCCTGTGAGCCTGTAAGCCTGTGTCCTTACTACTCTGAGCTCAGAAGTGAAAGCACTGCTGGGAGATCACTCTCACCTGGAAGGCTGTACACAGAGGGTTGTGGAGAATTCTGGCTCCCTGGTGCCAATGGTGGCAGGAAAACATCAGTCCCAGCTGCTCCACTGATCTTATACCCTGTGTGCTCCTAGTCATTCCCCTTCAGAGAGCCCTTTCTTTTTTTTTTAATTGAATATTTTCTTTATTTACATTTTAAATGTTCTTACCTTTCCTGGGTCCACCCCCCCCAATAATTACCTTATCCTGTGGGAGAACAAACTGTAGAAAATCAGACCTTCAACAGCTCTCACCTTGAGAGCTCACTGACCTTGCAGTTTATAGCTGAACCACCCTCTTATTCGCACAAGGCTGATCAACTGGTTCTTATCTTGGCCTAACACCTGGGGTTGTCTAGGCAGAACCAGCATTCCAGAAAAGCTGCTGGATGCCACAGCCAGCATCCACTCCAGATGACCTTTCCTCCTTCTGTGCTTTTAGCATTCCCCTCAGTCCCTCCCTACTTCCTCTCCAGTACATTCAAAACCAGGCATTTTGCTTTTCATAAATGAGGCTTTGAAAAGACACCCTTTTTTGCTTGGCCTCACTCTGTCTTTCCCACTCATTTCTCTCTTTCAGGCTTGGGTTCCCCTCAGCTCCCTGAATAACTAGGTCCTGCTGGACAGGATAAGTGGCACCCCAATGTGGTGCTTGAGGTACAGACCTTCACCGGATGGAAACCATTCAGGAGAACGCCGCCACAGCAAAGAAGTCATTGGGAAGAAGCCCTTTCACCACTCATGAAAGAAAGTTTCCTTTGGTAAGTTTGCATTTCCATAAGAAATGGGCCATTGTCTAAAGAAGCAGTCTTCATTAGAGACCTGAAAGCTTCTCTCAGGGAAAGGGGACTTAGAGTTAAAAAGAAAGATATGGCAAAAATAGGTCGAGAATTAAATGAAATATTTACCAGGCAGGGCCCCAATGCTGTCCCACCTCTCTCCACGTGGTCATGGCCAGTCTCTACTTATCTATACACTCTCTCTGCCTTTCTCTGTCTCCACTACCCCATTAACTTTTATCCTCTATTCTGAATAATCTTTATTCTATACCATGTCTGTGTGTGTGTTTGCCTAGGTACCCCCCTTCCCTCTTGTTAAATCTTAAACAAGAGAAAAAGCAGGTTTCAGAAAAGCAGTTTTTCCATGTGTAGGACATGGTATCAAAAAAAGAAAAAAATGGTTAAAAGCTATTTCAAAACTCTCCTGGGAAGGAGAGGAAAATGGGAGATGTCCTATTTCCTCTCTGAAGATCTCCTTAGTTCTGGATAAGATATTTGGATCTCTTTGGGACATCAAGTTCCCTTTCTGTCTGTTGTCTGTCTTTGGTGCACCAAAACCTGTCCATATGTGTGTCAATTTATGTTGTCTATTGTTTTGCTTGGCTGAATGATCGTTTTTATGTTTTATGTTAAAAAGAAAAAAAATGGTAAAAAAAGCTTTATCTGCTGGCAGTCCTGTCAGTCTGCAATTTACACAGAGGAAGCTAATTTAAGGTGCCTCACACTCTTAAGTAGGAATCAAACACAGCTGGAGAAAAAGCCACTTTTAAAAAGCCATCAGCCTCAAGCTTTGGGAAAACTTAGGTTTAACTTATGAAATTCATGTAATCACTTTATTCTTGTTTTTAATTGGTCTTAATGGTTTAAGGTTTTACATATCTTGACTATAGAGTTATAAATTAATTGGTTATGATTTAAAAGGTATAGTGTTATTAAGAAAAAGTTTGTTTAAAACTGGTGATTCAGTGTCAGAGCCATCTTAACTAGCTACACGTGGCATGATGCAACCCAGGAAATACAGGCATCTAAGATGCTTCTAAATTGGACTGGTGTTTTGTGTGAATCATGGCCTGGAGATTGGACTAATAAGAAATACAATTTAAAATAATGTCTCTTTAATAAGTTACACTGCCATACACTTGAACATAAGAACTGACAGACAAAATCTTGTGCTGGAAAAATAATGCATTTGCCATTGCTTTTAAAGAAAATAGATTATTCAAAATTGGGATTTGCTTCCAAAGTTGTAGTTGTGCTCTAATATTGCAAGAAAAAAATGAGTTTCAATAAAAATGGCCAGTGTGTCATTGACTGCAGTTTTCAGTTTGCAGTCTGGCTAAAGGCTCAGGATTCTTAACATATTTTGTTTTTGGTTATCCCCTTTCCTGGATAACCCCTCCCCAAAAGTCCTATAAGCTCTCTTCCCTCCCCCTGTTCCCAAATTACCCACTTCCTGTTTCCCTATCTTGGTATTTCACTACACTGCTGCACTGAACCTTTCCAGGATCAGGGGCCTTTCCTTCCTTCATCTTGGGCATCATTTGATTTGTGAATTGTTTCTTGGATATTCCAAGCTTCTGGGTTAATATTCACTTATCAGTGAGTGCATACCATGTGTCTTTTTTTGTGATTTGGTCCCCCCACTCAGGATATTTTCCAGTTCCAAACACTTGCCTAAAAATTTCATGAATTCATTATTTTTAATAGATGAGTAGTATTCCATAGTGTAAATATACAACATTTTCTGGAACCATTCCTCTGTTGAGGGATATCTGGGTTCTTTCCAACTTCTGGCTATTATAAATAGGGGTGCTATGAATATAGTAGAGCATGTGTCCTTATTACATGCTGGAGAATTCTCTGGGTATATGCCCAGGAGTGGTATACTGGGGTCCTCCAGTAGTGTCATACCCAGTTTTCTGAGAAACCACCAGACTGATTTCCAGAGTGGTTGTACCAGCTTGTAATACCACCAGCAATAGAGGAGTATTCCTTTTTATTTTATTTTATTATTTTTTTATTTATTCGATATATTTTTTATTTACATTTCAAATGATTTCCCCTTTTCTGGACCCCCACACCCTGAAAATCCCATAAGCCCCCTTCCCTCCCCCTGTTCTCCCACCCATCCCTTCCCACTTCCCTCTTCTGGTTTTGTCCTACAGTTATGCTCTTGCCAGTGTGCCATTGGGTACAGTTTGCAGTCTGGTTAAAGGCTCATTCTTAACATATTTTGTAATTAAGATAATTTTAAGAATGATACAGCTGTGGCCGTTATAGGCCTATTGCCACTTTTCACAAGTTCATTGGCTACAATGGTAGGAGCAAAATTTAACCCTTCAAGATTAAAAAGGAGATCTCAGTGGAAATTTATTTGATATCAAACAGGATCCTTTGACTATTATGAAACTATGAGTAGAATTTTTCTGGGAATCCTGAAATTACGGGTTCCTTTTGTTATTCAGTCCTCAAAATGTCCTTGCAGGACAGGTGTGTTTGGGTCTGGTCTTAGGTCAAAGGCTCAGATTAGCAGGTGGTTACATTTGAGGAACATGCATATAATGTCCTTGCCAAGGACTCAAGGTGGATCCTAGGGCAGATTAAAAAAAATACATTTGAGTTAATGAAAAGCTTAGAGATGCCTCAGGGGAAGCTAGTAAGGAAGCTTGTGAGAAACTGTTTCTGCCTTGCAGGCCCAACCTAGGGAGTGTTTGGCTAAAAGAACATTCTTGACAGACTTATCCAGGTGTGGTTTAAAATGCAGTTCAAATCTATGAAAGGTCAATACAGCTATGTAAAACTTATAAAGGCATTAAAATTTGGCCTGTCTACTCCATACAAAATTATTATAAATTTAAAGGGTTGTTTTTTGTTTTACATTCTGATAATTATAAAAGTATTTCTTCTAACTTTAAAGAAACAATAAAGCAATTTCATTAGAAGGTTTTTTTCCTCAAGGAATGGCTAATAGTCTTACCTTATGTAAGAAATAATGTTTTGTCTCTGCTTCAATACAAGAAGCTGGGATCTTAAGATTTTTTAATATATTTTGTTTATAATTTTTTTGTTTTATAAAAATATTTTTTATAAATATATTTTGTTTATAGAAAGAAACAGGCCTTTGCTTATGGGTTTTTTAATTTTTTTAAATAAATAATTTTTAAAGGTTGTTAAGATATATTAATTGGCTTTATCTTATATTAACTTCATCTTAAGCTTGCCACAAAAGGACTTGAACCTCCGTTTTCAAGGTAGAAAACATTTGTTCCTTGTTTCAAGCAGCAATAAAATTAATTATTATTAATTGTTCATCTATTACATGGCAAGCCTTTTTAGGCAAATTAATAATTGTTATCCAAAAAATAAGTTGTTGCAATTTGCTTTATATTTCTATACATATATCCCACAAAGATTATATCAATTATGGGAATAAAGTTTATATAATTAAATCACATGTTTATTCCTTTAAGTTTCTCCCTGCTTCAGCACAAATAACTGACTTGGATGCTATAGCAACTATTATTAAGATGTTAAAAAATCAAGCTTTTAATAATTGTATATATATATATATATATATCATGGTATACAATTGCTTAAAACTTCCACTTTTAATACTGCTAATTTTTAATTTTTACAGTTGTTTATACAAATGTAATTCAAATGTCAAAGTATATGTTCTCTAAATGACTGTCCATTAGATATTTGAAAGCTAATCCAAAGGCTGGAGAGACAGCCATGGATGCTGGGAGCCGAAATCTTGTATTTTATAGTTGTGAGCCTGGAGAGATGGCCCTCATTCATGGAGCATGGGAGTTCATATCCCAGAGACCACATGGCAGCTCACAACCACCTGTGATGAGATCTGACGCCCTATTCTGGTGTGTTATATATAATTAATCTTTAAAAAGGTGCCTGGACAAGACCCCTTAAGGCAAGGCACATAAAATTTGTATCCCAGACAGACTATATAGAAGCAATTAGCCATACAAAATGTCAACATCTATCATCAAAAAAGGTAATTATAAAGATTTGTTCTTGATGTCCTCAATTTTTACTTCTACCACATGATGGTGTTGATTCTAGAGGACTTAATTAATTTTAACAGGTAAATGATACTCATATTTCTAATTTAGAGAAATAAAATATGTGCATATAACTATGCTTTATTTTGGGGCATTCTAGTTGCAACTGCTCTAGCAAAAAGCAACTGAGAATGCTACGTTTATTTTCTATAATTACATAGCTATTGCCTATGTTATGGTATATGCTTGGTGTTCCAACTTAGATTGAAACAAACAGTGGAACTGGCCATTCAATAAATAAAGGTTTGATACTGAGATATCTTCGACAATTTGATTCTTTGTTATCCTCGAAGACGAGGTAATATAAAACCTTTTTAAAAAACAAAACAAAGCAAAACAATTTCTTCTTAAAAAAGAAAAAGAGAGGGGAAATGGTATCCCTGTGCATATCATTTGAATTATGCTTGTATATTTTTAAGAAAATTTTAAAATTTGGATGCCAAGGAACTCCCCGCTGAGTATATATTGCATCCCATAACTAGGTATACTGATGCCTAGATGAGATGGAAGAATTCACTTATTGGGACAAATTGGTTGCTTGCTCAAGTAGGATTTGAAGGAACTATAGATGGCCATTATCCTCAAGATAGATTAATAAAGTTTTTGGATATGCATGAGATTGTATTTCCTAATATGATCTTTGCAGCCGCTGCATAATGCTCTTTTGATTTTCATAGATGGCTCTTCTGAAGGAAGAGCTAGATATCTTATTAATAATCAATAGGTGGTTATAGAAACTCCTGGGCTCTGCTCAGTTAGCAGAGCTGACAATGGTATTAAATGTTTTCCAACCTATAAATAATACTTTTAATCTTTTTACAATTAGCTTGTATGTTGCAGAATCTGTCTTTTTATTAGAAACCTATGGACATATAATTTTAATACGCCATCAGGAACTTTGTTTTCACTATTGCAGAACACGATTTTTGCTAGAAAAAATCCCTTCTATATTGGCTGAATATGTGCTCACTCCAGTCTTCCTGGAGCGTTAGCTAAAAACAATCATTGCATTTACAGAGCTCTAATAAGAGAACCTTTAGTGTTAGAACCTGTTAAATTGCCTAGACATGATCATAATGCTTTCCAACTTTCTAGTCTTACATTAAGCCTCTGATATGGAGTCACAGAGGAGCAAGCAAGAATGATTGTAAAACAATGCCCTAACTGCCTTTCCTTATTTCCAGTTCCTCATTTAGGGGTTGATCCATGTGGCCTTATGCTCAGTCATTTTTGACAAATGAATGTAACTCACTATGCAAAATTGGAAAATTAAAACTTATACATGTTTGCATTGATACTTGTTCAAGATTTCTTTTCACTTCTCTACATTTGGGAGAATCCTCTAAATGTAATCAATCTTTGTTCACAAGGTTTGTTTTTTTTTCCCCCCATGGGATTAACCAAAGTCATTAAGATGGACAATGGGCCAGCCTACACTGGCAATAACTTTTCTCATTTTGTAAAGAATTTGGTATTAAACATAAAACTGGAATTCCTTATAACCCAATGGATCAAGGAATTGTTGAGCGTGCACATTACACTCTTAAAAATTGGCTTTTTAAATCAAAGAAGGGGAAACTATACCCCTCCAGTTCACCCAGAACACACCTTGCTTTTGTTTTATTCATTTTGAATTTCCTGCGAACTGATGCTAAAGGTCAGTCTGCAGCAGATTGCCACTGGCACCATGTTACTTCTAATTCTTATGCCATGGTTAAATGGCATGACCCTCTAACTAATACATGGAATGGCCAAGACCCTCTTTTAATCTGGGGCAGGGGGGTCGGTTTGTATTTTTTCTCAAAATGATGATGGAGCCTGATGGCTGCCAGAAATGTTGGTTAGACAGATAAATTCAGACCCTAAACCAGCTGGTAAGCAAAACTATTTCATCAAGGTATCCTCAAAGCTGCTTCTCACTTATTTGGGAAGATAGGCTCCTTGTGGTCTTGCAGTTAATTTGCAAGCCGGTCCTCTTGCCTGAGTCACAAATTTGCAATCAAATTGAATGCCTTGGGCCTTCCAGAGACAGCCCAGGTGGGTTTTTTTCTTTTAATCTCTTCTTTTTTGTTTCAAACAGGTCTCTCCCAGATACAGCTCAATGGCTTCCAGGGCTCAAGGATGGATGGAAATATAGGCCTGCCAGGTCACATTCACAAGACATTTACTTTACCAGTGGATCTCCAAAGATGGAGATGCATAGAACTCAGATCTATGCATGTTTGTTAATTAAATAAACATGGGAATCAGTTATGAGGTGCTAAGGTGAGGCTCTGCAAGGGAAAAGGAAATGTCCTGTTTCTGAGTTTCCCTGAAAGCATACCTGACTGCATAGGAGTCTATGCAGTCTGCATAGTCTCTCCCTTGAGAGATTATCCTTAAAATAATAAGGCAGTCTATTTCCCATCTCCCCTCCCCTGAAAAGGACATCAATTAATATTTAAGGGGGTCGAGGTCAATTCTTTCCCTCACTGGTTAAAGCCCACCGTCTTTTAACGAATGTATTTATCCACTGGTTCTTTAAAAAAATTAATAATTAAAGGGAAAATTGTCCCTTCCCCCTCCAGCAATGAGCTAGTCTTTTCACCCTCTTCACTCAACCTGTGACATTCCTGGCCACTAGCCCCTGCTTTTGGCCTGTGTTATTCCAGGCCTTTGTTCTTCAGAGAACAATACAGCTGCTGCTTTCACCTGGAAGTCATGGGCAGCCTCACCTGGAAGCATCCAGGATCTGCTAGACTTGAGGCACTCTGATCTCAGCAGGTGACCTGTTGAGATTGGAGCCAACAAGTTCTCAGACCTCTCTTTGCAGTCTTGGGGGAGGGATTTCTTCCTAAGCTATATATTGACTAATATTTATTAAAGTTTGGGTCTTGATCAGCACGTTGTTGACTTGACTCATTTCTCTTTTCGCCATTTCTCCATCTATTCCTAAGTTTCTCTTCCAGGAACCAGCCCCCAATAACAACAGAATACAACAATGAAAATCTAAATAAATATCTTTATGAATGTTTCAATTGCCAATACACTAACTATATTAATGTAAATTTATAAATGTTATATTTAATAAGTTTTATTTAGACACTTCAAAATATTAATATGTATGATGCATATTGTATTGTATCATAAATATAATTTGCCAGCTAATTTAATTTTAAGAAAGAATTCATTAACAAGTTACATCAGAACATCTGGGAGTCACTAATAAGACTCAAATTATTTGTGAAAAAGAAATTTCTTTGCACATTGCTGTGTCATTAAGTTCCTGACAAGTCATGCTGACTACTTTTATACTGATAGTTTCCACAAGTCCCCACATTCTATTCAAGCTGACATTCAAGTGGAAGTTGACAAATGTTCAAATAAATTTTTAGATGTATGAAAAGAGTAAGATCAGATACAATTGATAAATTGCTTGTTAAAAGCTGCACATTTTATAGGTTCTCCTTGGGAGTTTATTTCTTAGGAATAAAAAATATTCATGAAAATAATACAAACTATGGCTATATCTACTGAAAGCCAAATCACAAATCTCTTGTGTTTATCTTAAGAACTCTAGAATAAGTTGGTTTCAAGGATTAACTCTACCTAATTTCTGGTTTGATGATCAAAATTTGCCTTCATTTTACATTTGTTTTCTTTCATTCTTCTATTCATTTTCTTTCTTTCTCTCTTTCTCCCTTTTATTCTTTTCTATTTCATTCTCTTCATACTATTACTGATGCAATGTTCTGCTTTCAGACAGGAGCCTAGCATGTTGGTTCTCAGAGAGGCACTACCCACAGATGACTTTGACAGATGCAGATACTTACATCCAACCAATGGTCTGAAATCTAGCACCCCTACGGAAGAGTAAGGGGAAGGACTGAAGGAGCTGAAGCAGAAGGTAACCCTATAGGAAGACCAACAGTATCAAGTAACTGGAAATCCTACCCCCCCTTTTCTTCTGAGTGGGTGGTGACCCCATATGTATCTCTCCATCCTGATACTTCAAATCTCTTCAAGGCTGTACACTTCTACACCCACTGAGGCTAGATAAGGCAGCCTGGCTAGAAGAATACATCCAATAGATAGGCAACAGTTGTTGAAGATAGTCTCTGCTCCAGGTGTTTGGGACCCACAAGAAGACCAGGCTGCATATCAGCTACAGATGTGTGTGTGTGTGTGTGTGTGTGTGTGTGTGTGTATAAAAGCATACATCCAGCCCATGTATGTTCTTTGGTTGGTGGTTCATAGTCTGAGAGTCCCAAGTGTCCAGGCTCTGTTGGTCTTCCTGTGGAGTTCCTATCCCCTTCAAGGCCCATAATCCTTTCTTCTATTCTTCCATAAGTCCCTAAGCTCCATCTACCTTTTGACTGTGGGTGTCTGTATCTGTCTGAGTCAGCTACTGGGGGGATCCTCTCAGGGAACAGCATGCTCCTGTCTTCAAGCTATCATTAATAGTGTTAGGCATTAGTGTTTGCCAATGGGATGGGTCTCAAGTTGAGCCAGTTATGGGTCGGCCTTGGTCTCTGTTCCATCTCCCATGACTGCATTTCTTGTAGATAGGATAAATTTTAGGCTTGAAACTTTTTGTGGGTGGTTTGGTAGGTCTATTACTCCCTGGACTACAGAAGATGGCTCCTTTTTTGTGAATGCTACTATATAAGCATTAAAAAAAATCTCTTTAGACATAGTTGTATAAGAGCATAGCAATATTGAGATGGTTTGGCACTGTCTGGATGGTCAGTTAATCTGATCTTGTAAGACTTAGGCAAAAGATTTGTGGTTCAGTGTCCTTAAACAATAGTAACCATTTGCAAAATGTAATTGACACTACAATCCCAATTGTTAACCACATACTATCTATCTAAAAAATAAATTGATATTCTTCTGTTTTACAAACATTGAACATTGATAATTTTTTAAATGGAATCAATAAGAAAATCAATATCTACAGATATATCATGCTTTCAGTTGATTGTGAGATTGTATGTATATTATTCCCACCTACTTTTGTCCATTAATTTGCTATATGTTCGAAATTCCAGTGTTGCTAAATCTTCAGAAGCCAAGATATGAAGACAAAAATAGTAACTATGGAAGATGACTTTATGAATTTGATGCATTCTAGCAGAAGCTTTGTTGCACTGATGACACTAGACTTCATTAATACTTTGGAATCTTAAATGATATATATTCATATCAGTTAGTACTTTACATTTACTAAGGGTGTAATAACCAAAAACCCATTCTCTCTCTGTCTTGCTTTCTCTCTGTCTCTCTCTGTGTCTCTGTCTCTCTGTCTCTCTCTTTCACACACACACATACACACACACACACACACACACACATAGACTGTCACACTGTTATGGTCTATGACTCACTGAAGAGTGATACAGTAAACTCAAATAGTATACAAAAGCAAAGAACATTTATTCCAGCATGCATGATCTCCATTCCATGGGAGTGGAAGTATTCCAACTGAATTAGCAGATTTGGTTTTAAAGCCAGAAAGAGGACCATTAGGGAGGAGGTCAGTGATTTATGTCTTGATTGGTAGGTCCTATCTCTGGGGGTGCTATGATTCAGATGATTCCTGTTTCATATCAAGTAGGGGTAGCTCTTGACATCTTAGTTATAAACTGTTCTTTTGAAAGCTGGGAAATGTTTTTTCTTTACTGATGCCTGTTCCAATAAGTGACTTGCCTTGTTCTGAGAAGTAGAAACTCAGCCTGGTCTCATGAACTGCTAATGTGTAGCCCATCATGGACTCAGCCTGGCTCAGACCTATTCACTCCTTTCAATACAAGTGCATTCAAGGTATGCATTGATTATAGATATATTTCTTCTCACTATGATGAGTAGAAGAATGAAAGAGCTCCGTAAAAGTCATTTTTTAATGACTAAAGTCAATACGAAGGGATCATTGTAATGAAATAGGGATAGGCACACAATATTGTATAATTATGTGTCACGAGGTGTAGCCGCCTGCGGCCACATGTGAACTGGATACCTCGAAGAGAATTCTGGGGATAAACGGGAAGGGGACGAAAGAGAAATGAGTCAAGACGACAGTTGCCAATAGAAACTGACTTTACTATTATTTAGCCAAAATATATAGTCTTTAGAAAACAACCCTGCCCCCCAAATGGCCGCGAATTCCTTGGTTCTTCTTCTCAGCGGGTCGCCTGCTTCCAGTCATGCAGGTTTCTGCTGGTCTCCAGGTGAGACTGCTCTGAGGCAGCCTTGGTTTTTAAAATGAAAGTGGCTGTATTGTTCCCAACGGAACAAGAGCTGGAGATAACACCAGGGGAAGGGTGGAGGCTGCCCGCCAAGAATGTTGTAGCTTGAATAGGATGGGCTGAGACGTCCAGCTAAATGCTGTTGGGGAAGGGACAATGAGGTAAAGAGTGAAATTGTCCTGAAGAAACACACAGTTCCCTTGAGCATACTTCTTTCCAGAGTCAGGTTTACACCTCATATCACATAGAAGAACACATGATGTTCAAGGAATCTTTGATTGTACTGCAACTACAATAACTACTCTGTGCTCACTTTTTTTTCATGGAAACAATGATAGTGGTCTAATTCCACTTTAAAAAAAGCAATTTATATTGACAAAATCTTGAAAGATTTCTCAAGATTAAAAAATCTTTTCTCTCCATGTAATGATCAACTGTTTAAATCACTTTCCTCCTAGAGATGTGAAGAAAAAAAAAAAAAACCCAAAGGGAAACAAATGCTAGCTTACTAAATATATTTTGCTTTAAATACCAGCCCTACTTAATGATGAAAGCATTTGTACCCTAAGGATATCAGGAATCCATTATGTTTCTCCTCATTTTGGACAGATTTCTGAAATGATATCTAGTTTAACAAACCAATATTACCTCCATTTTATATGGCCTAAATCAAAACTGTGGTCCTGCCTATGATTTGGGTTTTCTACCAAAGAAAAGCAAATACAAAAGAAAATAAAGATGATATTTTTAGTTCAAACAAACATTCTGCCTTTGTGCATAATGAATAAACAGAAACAGGGTGAGAGGGGAGATGCTGGACAAGAAGGGCTATAAGAGAGGTAAACCTTTTCTTTTGAGGTAACCTTGGTCAAGGTAAAATTGTGTCTTCAGTCTAATTACAAAACATCATACTATGAAGGATAATTTTCCCCTCTTCTTATATATTCCTGGATATTATGAAATATTTTGCATAGGGTGAGGTTAAAAATACTTCCTGTGAACAGGGGCAAGCATAATGGCCTCAGCCTGAGCTGATAAATACTATTTGCAGGGGGTGGGTGGAAACAATCAATGGAGAATTGTTGATACGTTGACAGAATTTTTTTCACTGCTCTGTGCTTTTGTGTCCAGCTATTCAAGCTGGACTATTCAGGCCCTCAAGGTATTTTTCTACTATATATTTTTTTTCAGAGATGTGTAAAATAGATCAAAGTAAGATAATTTAGCCCAAGGCTATGTATGCTGTAAATTCAGTTAAGTGAGAAAAAATACTTAATTTTTATTACATCAATTAAAAGGTACAGGAATCTTTTTTTTATTCGATATATTTTTATTTACATTTCCAATGATTTCCCCTTTTCTAGCCTCCCACTCCCTGAAAGTCCCATAAGCCCCCTTTTCTCCCTCTGTTCTCCCACACACCCCTTCCCACTTCACTGTTCTGGTTTTGCCCTATACTGCTTCACTGAGTCTTTCCAGAGTAAGGGGCCACTCCTCCGTTCTTCTTGTACCTCATTTGATGTGTTGATTATGTTTTGGGTATTCCAGTTTTCTAGGTTAATATCCACTTATTAGTGAGTGCATACCATGATTGATCTTTTGAGACTGGGTTACCTCACTTAGTATGATGTTCTCCAGCTCCATCCATTTGCCTAAGAATTTCATGAATTCATTGTTTCTAATGGCTGAATAGTACTCCATTGTGTATATATACCACATTTTTTTGCATCCACTCTTCTGTTGAGGGACATCTGGGTTCTTTCCAGCTTCTGGCTATTATAAATAGGGCTGCTATGAACATAGTGGAGCATGTATCCTTATTATATGCTGGGGAATCCTCTGGTTATATGGCCAGGAGTGGTATAGCAGGATCTTCCGGAAGTGAGGTGCCCAGTTTTCTGAGGAACCACCAGATTGATTTCCAGAGTGGTTGAAGGTACAGGAATCTTAAGAAGGGAAGACAATATAATTGGTGACAGACTGATATACATAAAACCAAGACTCTCAAAATTTTTGTCTATTTATTTATCTAATATATTTCAGATATCAGGTAATAAGCTCCAGAAGTTATGAAAGAACAGAATGGTAAGGGGTCACTGATGGATGATTCTTCTGTAAATTGACTTCCTCAACATTTTTCTCTAATAAAATTAGAGTTTTTAAACTCTAGTTTATAAATCCAAGTTATGGCATTCTACTGATATCCTATCTCATAAAGATTCCTGTTTGCTGAGCATACATTCTTACATAAAAAAATAAATATACTGAGAAGTTAGATTCAAACTACAGACCTTAAAGAATAAATAGCATGTTATAATTATGTATCTAGAGATACTTCTGTCTTCAGTAAGATTTGAATCTTTCACTGGCTTACTCAAAAAAAAAAAAAATACACCAGAATAAATCATCTGTCGGGATCTCTAATCCTTCTGGTCTATAGTTACCTTACTATACTCATACTTAAAGAACTATATCGAATAGTTATGAAGAAATGGAACATTTCCTTGTTCTGTCTTTCAGCATAATTGCTTTGAGTTTCTCTCCATTTAAATTGATGTTTACTATGGGATTACTGTTAACAATCTTTGTTATATTGAGGGATGCCCCTTAGATCCCTCATTTCTCAAGGCATTTTGATCATAAACATATATTGGATTTTGTTAAAGGACTTTTCTTCATGTACTAAGATGATCTTTTTGTTTTGTATTTTAGTTCATTTTAAGGTGGATTAGTTTTTTGTTGTTGCTGTTGTTTTCTATAGTCTTTGATTTCTGTATTCCAAATGATTTTCCCTTTCCTGGTCTTCCCCCCCCCCCGCCCCCCGCAATAAGTCCTATAAGCCCTCTTCTCTCTGCCCTTTCCCAAAACAAGCCCCTCCCACTTCTCTGTCCTGGTAATCCCCTACAATGCTGCATCAAGCCTTTCTAAGACCAGGGCCCTCTCCTTCTTTTTTCTTGGGAATGATTTGATATGTGAGTTGTGTCTTGGGTATTCAGAGCTTCTGGGCTAATATCCACTTAGCAGTGACTGAATCGCATGTGTGTTATTTTGTGAATGAGTTACCTCACTTAGGATGATATTTTTCATTTCACACCATTTACCTAAGAATTTCATGAATTCATTGCTTTTAATTGCTGAGTAGTATTCCATTGTGTAAATATACCACATTTTCTGAATCTATTCTTCCAATGAGGGATATCTGGGTTATTTCCAGCTTCTGGCTATTATAAATAAGGCTGCTATGAACATAGTGAAGCATGTGTCCTTATTGCATGCTGGAGAATTCTCTGAGTATATGCCCAGGAGTGGTATAGCAGGGTCCTCCAGAAGTGTCATGTCAAGTTTTCAGAAGAACCACCACACTGATTTCCAGAGTGGTTGTACCCAACTTTCATTCACACCAGCAGTGGAGGAATGTTCTTTCTCCACATCCTCGACAATACCTGCTGTCTCCTGAGTTTTTAATCTTAGCTATTCTGACTGGTGTGTGGTGAAATCCCAGGGTTATTCTGATTTGCAATTCCCTATTGACTAATGAGGCTGCTCAGCCATTGGAAGTTCTTCAGGTGAAAATTCTTTGATTAGCTCTGTACACTATTTTCTAATAGGGTTATTTGGTTCTCTGGAGTCTAACTTCTTGAGTTCTTTCTATATATTGGATATTAGCCTTCTGTCAGATGTAGGGTTGGTATAGATCTTTTTGCAAATTATTGGTTGCTGTTTTGTCCTTTTGACAGTGCCCTTTCCCTTACAGAAACTTTGTAATTATATGAGGTCCCATTTGTCAATTCTTGATCTTAGGGCATACACTACTGGTGTTCTGTTCAGGAACTTTTCCCCTGTGCCCATGTCCTCAAGGGTCATCCCCAGTTTCTTTTCTATTAGTTTCAGTGTGTCTGCTTTTTGTTCCAGGGCTTTCAGTTGTGCTGTGAAGCTTCTAATGTATGCTCTCTCCAGTTTCTTTTTGGTGGCACTGAAAACTATGAGTTTTCCTCTTAGCACTGCTTTCATTGTGTCCCATAAATTTGGGTACGTTGTGTCTTCATTTAAATTAAATTCTAAAAAGTCTTTGATTTCTTTCTTTATTTCTCCCTTGAAAGGTATCACTGAGTAGAGTATTGTTCACCTTCCAGGTGTATGTGGGATTTCTGTTGCTTTTGTTGCTATTGAAGACCACTCTTACTCCATAATGATCTGATAGGAGGCATGGGATTAGTTAGATCTGCATATATTTGTTGAGGTCTGTCTTGTGACCAATTATATGGTCGATTTTGGAGAAGGTACCATGAGGTGCTGAAAAATAGGTATATTCTTTTGCTTTAGGATGAAATGTTCTCTCTATATATATGTTAAATCCAATTAGTCCAAAGCTTCAATTAGTTTCACTGTGTCCCTGTTTAGTTTCTGTTTTCCTGATCAGTCCTTTGAGGAAAGTGGACTGTTGCAGTCACCCACAATTATTGTGTTAGGTGCAATGTGTGCTTTGACATTTGGTAAAGTTTCATTTATTAATGAGGATACCCTTGCATTTGGAGCATAGATGTTCAGAGTTGAGAGTTCTTGGTGTATATTTCCTTTGACCAACAAGAAGTGTTCTTCTGTGTCCCTTTTGATAACTTTAGGTTGAAAGTCAATTTTATCTTATATTAGAATGGCTATTCTGGCTTGTTTCCTGAGACCATTTGCTAGTAAAATTGTTTTCCAGCCTTTTACTCTGAGGTAGTGTTTGTCTTTGACACTGAGGTGTGTTTCCTGTATGCAGCAAATTGTAGGGTCCTGTTTACGTATCCAGTGTGTTAGTCTATGTCTTTTTATTGCGGAATTGAATCCATTGATGTTAAGAGATATTAAGGAACAGTGATTATTACTTCTTACCATTTTGGATGTTATATTTTATATTTGAGTGGTTATCTTCTTTTGGGTTTATTGGAATAATGTTACTATCTTGCTATTTCCAGGGTGTAGTTTCCCTCCTTGTATTAGTGTTTTCCACCTATTATCCTTTGTAGCGCTGGGTTTGTGGAAAGATATTGTGCAAATTTGGTTTTATCATGGAATATCTTGGTTTCTCTGTCTATGATGATTGAGAGTTTTGCTGGGTATAAAACTCTTGGCTGTCATTTGTGTTCTCTTTGAATCTGTATGAGATCTGCCCAGTATCTTCTAGCTTTCATAGTCTCTGGTGAGAAGTCTGGTATATTTCTGATAGGTCTTCCTTTATATGTTCCTTGTCCTTTTTCTCTTACTGTTTTAAAATTCTTTCCTTGTTTAGTACATTTGGAGCTTTCATTATTAAATGATGAGAGGTCTTTCTTGTTCAGTTTGTTTGGAATTCTGTAGGCTTCTTGTATATTCATGGGCATCTCTCTTTAGGTTAGGGAAGTTTTCTTCCATAATTTTGTTGAAGATATTTGCTGGCCTTTTAAGTTGTAAATCTTCACTCTCATCTATACCTATAATCCTTAGGTTTGGTCTTCTCATTGTGTCATGGATTTCCTGGATGATTTGGGCTGCAAGCTTTTTGTATTTTGAATTTTCTTTGACTGTTGAGTCAATAGTTTCTATAGTATCTTTGGCATCTGAGATTCTTTCTTCTATCTCCTGTATTCTGATGTTGATATTTGCATCTCTGACGCCTGATTTCGTCTCAAGGTTTTTTTTTATCTCCAAAGTTGTCTCTGTTTGTGATTTCTTAGTTGTTTCTACTTCTGTTTTCAGATCCTGGATGGTTTTGCTCAGTTCTTTCACTTGTTTGTTTGTGTTTTCTTATAATTCTTTAAGATATTTTTGTGTTTTCTCTTTCATGACTCCTACCTGTTGACCCAAGTTTTCTAGTATTTCTGTTAGTGATTTTTGCATTTCTACTTGGCTTCAATCTGTTGACCCATATTCTTCTGAATTTCTTTAAATGATTTTTGTGTTTCCCTTGTAAGGGCTTCTACCTTTTGATTCATGTTTTCCTCTATTTTTTTTAAAAAGATTTATTTATGTCCTTCTTGTGTTCCTCTAACATCATCATGACCAGTAATTTTAAATCCAAATCTTGTTTTTCTGATACGTTGGGGTATCTAGGACTTGCTGTTGTTGGAGAATTGGGTTCAGATGCTGCCATATTGTCTTGATTTCTGTTAATAATGTTCCTACCTTTGCCTTTTGCCATCTGGTTATCTCTGGCATTAGTTGGTCCTGTTGTCACTGGCTGATACTTGAACCTCCTATGAGCCTATAAGGTTATTTCTGTAGCACTGGATGACTGGGTTTTCCCAGGCATATATTGCTGATGTGCTTCCCTATTCTTGGATGCTATTGGAGCCCTGGTGTGCCTTTCCCCAAGCAATGTTATGCAAGGCTTGTCTCTGTGTACCTGGTGCTGCCTTTCTGGTCCACCAGGGAGCGAAGATGGTGGATGCTGCGGGGATCCCCTCTAAGACCTGATCTATCTGCTGGGCAAATGGCCCAGGACAGAACTGGTACGCTGTGGGAAGCCACTTTATCCAGTGCCGTTGCAGGACAGCGCTGGCAGGAAATATTTAGTTTGACACACTTGCAGTTGGTAAACAACTTTGACCCACGTGCAGTAAGGCTTCGCTATGACTCAGCATTGGCATGCTAATGAGGTGCACCTTAGTTCTATCACAATGCGACAAACCGCTAAGCGAGGGCTGCTGGGTTATATAAGGGCAGCAAAAGACAGGCTCAGGGCCCCCGTGTTGGAGAAGAAAAGCAAGGTCCTGAATAAAGCGCTGCAGAGAAGAACCTGGTCATGTCATGTCTTTCCTTGCGGGACGAGGTTGAGCAGACAGTCTGTAGAGATTCCCAGGCCCTGAGCACAGGCAGAGTCCTGGCAGGCTATATGCTAAGGGATGTCAAACTCATGATATCCCTGTGAACCTGGTGCTGCCTGTCTCCTCAGTCTGGGAGCGAAGATGGTGGAGACACCCTCTGGTGGATTAGTTTTTAATTTACATATGTTGGCCCATCTTTCGATCTATGAAATAAAACCCACTTTATTATCATAGTAGATGATACTTTTGATGTGTTCTTTGACATAGTTTGCAAATATTTTTGATAAATTTTGCATTTATGTTCAGTAGGAAAACTGGTCTATAATCTTTCTTTGTTGAGTCTTTATGTGGTTTGTGTGTCAGGGTAACTGTGGCCTTGAAAAACTCATTCTATTTGTTTTGTGGAGTAATTGAAAGAGTATGGGCCTTAATTCTTCTTTGAACAACAGGTAGAATTCTGTGTGAAAAACCATCTAGCCCTGAATTTCATTTGACTGGAAGATTTTAATTACTGCTTCTTTTGCATCAGATGTGATTAGTATATTTAAATTGGTTATCTGATCTTGGTTTAACATTGGTATGTGCTATGTATTAAGAAGTACAGATGGAGGGACCCACGGCTCCAGCCACATATGTAGCAGAGGATGGCCTTGTGGGACATCAATAAGAAGAGAGTCCCTTGGTCCTATGAAGGCTCATTGCCCCAGTGTAGGTGAATGCCAGCTCAGAGAAGAAGGAGTGGGTATGTTAGTGAGCAGCAGGGGAGGGTGAGATGGGGGTTAGGGGGTTCTGGAGGAGAAAAGGGAAAGGGGAGAGCATTTGAAATCTAAGTAAAGAAAATATCTAATAAAAAAGAAAAAAGAAAAACTATCCACTTCATTTTGCTTCCTCAATTTGGATAATTACAGATTTTTAATATATGGCTTCATGACTTCTGTTGTGTCAGTTTTTATGTCCCTATTTTCATTTTAAAATAAGTGGAGATCAAGTAGATACATATTACAAAGGAAGAATTTAAATTATTTTTATTTACTGATGATATGTACTCACTGATAAGTGGATATTAGGCAAAAGACCTCTGAATACCCATGATACAACTCACAGACCATATGAAGCTAAAGAAGAAGAAAAACCAAAGTGTGGATGCTTAAGCCCTTCTTAGAAGGGGAAACAAAATACTCATAGGAGGTAGAGGGTGGGAGGGACATGAGAGGAAGAGAGGCGAGGCAGGGAAATAGGGGGCAGGATCAGACATGGGAGAGATGCTAATGATAGATGGTCAGAATATTGAACAGAGTTGTGTAGCAATGGGTGATCTGGAACTGTGGGTAGCTACCAGAAATTCTCACATGCCAGGAAAGTCAGCAGTTCTCAGAACACAAAGGGAGTGACATTAACTGAAATACCCAGCAAAGAGAAGGGAGAAGCTATAGAGACCATATCCAGAGCTTAGGCAAGGTCCCTGGTTGAGGGATGGGGCACACAGTCATCTCCAAATTTTCAACCCTGAATTGATCTTGTCTGAAGGAAATATGGGAACAACGTGTGGAGCAGAGAATGAGACTGCCATCCAGAGAATGCCCCAGCTAGGGATCCATCCCATATACAGACACCAAACCCAGACACTATTGCTGATGTGAAGAAGTGCTTGTAGACAGGTGCCTAATATTGCTGTCTCTTGAGAGTCTCTGTGAGTGCCTGACAAATACGGAGGCAGATTTTTGCAGACAACCATTGGACTGGCACAGGGATCCCAATGGAGGATTTAGGGAAAGGACCAAAAGAGTTGAAGGGGTTTGCAACCCCATAGGAAGAATAACAATATCAAACAACCAGACCACCCCACTAGAGATCCTGGGGACTAAACCACAAACCAAAACGTACACATGGCTCCAGCTGCATATGTAGCAGAGGATTTTCTTATCTGGCATCACTGGGAGGACAGGCCTTTAGTCCTCTGAAGGTTTAATGCTCCAATGTAAGGAATGGCAGTGAATGAGGTGGATGTGGATAGTGGGGTCCAGGAGTATCCTTATAGAAGGAGGTGTAGGAGGATGGTATAGGGTTTGCTAGAGAGGAAACTAGGAAAAGGGATAACATTTGAAATGTAAATAAATAATATATCCCGTTAAAAAAATAGTAATAAGAACCCATTTTTCAGCTTCATATGGAAAACAAAGGGTAGCTAAAACAAAACAAGACCACAACATTAACAGCAACAATATCAACAACAACAGCCTCAACAAAACCCAATCATGCATAATAAAATAACTACTGGAGGTATGCAAAACCTCAATTTCAAGTTATACTACAAAACCATATAATAAAAGAAGAATGTTTTTGGAACAAAAAGAAAGAGGCCAACCAATGTCACAGAACTCAAATTTTTAATTGGTGTGCAATGTCCCTTGAGGGGCATTCTTTAATATGGCAACTTAAATATGATAACAATTGATATTCTTAATAGATGTTACATATCACATAATAAAGAATTTGAGCAATGGATCCCATAGAAAGAAAACACAAATATCTATGCAATTTCATTCTTAGCAATCATAATCCTCTAACTGTTTTCTAACTGAGTGCAAGACCTCAGTTGGTATTTATAACTACCATCCTCTCTTACCCATTCTGTGTTTTCTCTATACTCAACCACCTCATTCTGTGTTTTCTCTATACTCAAACAACCACCTCAAGATATCCTAGATCATTTCCTGGAGGAGTGCTCCTCCCTTCAATCTTGATGGGTTTATGATCTTTGGTCATCCTGCCTGTAATACTTTTCCATTGTAGTTTCCCATTGATTTAATTGTTGACAAGGTAGCACAAAGATATATCTTAAAGGAGTTCCTTCACCTAAGACATAAACTCTCTTGCCTCTATTGTGAAGAAGCAATTCAGGTTTTTCTTGGTAATCAGTCCTGCTAAAGTTTAGTTTTTTCTTTAGGTTGTTGGTTTAAGTGTAACAGAAGATACTCAAAGTAGTTAGGGGAAAGTCTCAGCATCTAGTTCAATGGAATGTGTATTGTGGCTTTTAATGGGAGTACTGACTACCTGCGATGCAGCCATTTCTAGCCCATCAGAATTCAAAGTCACAGAAACAGGAAGGAAACATTTTTCTAGTAAGCAGCTACAGGTGATAATTAATGGAACTGTTTCTTTTTCTATTCCTTGATTCCTAGACCCTTGAATCCTGGCTATATGAGAAACAATGCCACTCATTGGACACTCATTAAAAGAGTATACTGCCTTCTGGTGAACCTTGTTCTAGCTCTCTATGATGCTACTTCACATTTGCCACTGTAACTCTGTCTTTAAAAGGACATCCCATTTTTCTATCAAGCCAGATGCTTCAGGATGTGGAGAACATGGTAAGACAATTGGATTCCATGATTGTAGGCCCAATGTTCCACCTCTCCAGCTATAATATGATTCCTTTGTCAGGAGCAACACTGTGTGCTATTTTGTCTGTGAATAAGGCATTATATAAACCACCTATTATGGTTTTAGAAGAATTGCTACATTCAGGGGAGGCAAATCCATATCTGGAATAAATATATGCTCTAATAAGAACAAGTTGTTAGACCTTCCTTTGGAGGACATGGGCCAATTTACTAAACCTAACACCAGGTTGCTGGTTAGTCACCCCAATGAATGGTTATTCAATCTGGAGATTAGTGTTGGTCTATGATCTTGAATAATCTTAGCAGCTGTAAGTAGGTAAACCTTGTGAGTGAATGGCAATCTATATTGGTGAAGTTCTTCTCTGCAACCATGGCCACTTTGTTTCTGGGTCCTTAGAGCACTGGTAAAGGTGTCTGAGGACAGAGGTTGACTGTCCACATAATGAGTCATCCTATATACTTGATTAATGAATTTCTTCTCAGATGAAGTCATAATTTGGTAAAAATTTAATAATTTCAAATCGTATGCTCATTTGGAGAGATTTCTCCATATAATTCTTCTCCATATGTCTTTCTTACCGATTTCACTGAGGTAGAAGGCTCTTGAACTTTGGTTGGGTTTTTTCTCATCCTCTAATGGTCCTATATGTTACCAAAAAGTCCAATGTGCTTGCTACCCACTTCTCACTTTGTCTAGTCAGTATAATGTAATTCATATAGCATACCAGTGTGATATTTGGTAGAACAAACAGATGATAGTGATCCATTCTAATTTGTGACCTAGGGATGGAGAGTTAATTCATCCTTGAGGTAAAATTATAAAAGGATACTGCTGGCCTTGCCAACTGAAATCAAATGTTTTCTGGTGATTCCTATGGATAGGTAGGAAGAAAAGGGCATTGGATAGATCAACAGCATCATACCATGTATCAGGAAATATATTAATCTGATCAAGTAAGGACTCTATACCTAGTACTGCTACAACTGGGATCACAACTTTGTTGAGTTTTGATAGTCAACTGTCATTCTCCATGTTCCTTCAGTCTCCTATAATAGGCATTATGTAGAGTTAAAGAAAGATATCTGACAACTACAACCCCTACATCTTTCAAGTCCTTGATGGTAGCACTGATTTCTGCAATTATTTAGGGATATGATACTGGTTTTGATTCATTATTTTCTTTGGCAGAGGCAACTCCAAAGGTTTCCATTAAGCCTTTCCAACTGTACTGGCTGGTTTTGTGTGTCAACTTGACAAAAGATGGAGTTATCGCAGAGATAGGAGATGGGAAAGTGCCTCCATGAAATCCAGCTGTGGGGCATTTTCTCAATTAGTGATCAAGTCGGGGAGAGCCTCTTGTGAGTGGTACCATCTCTGGGCTGGTCATGATGTTTGTGCAGGAATAGAAACCCTGACTAAGCCAAATTGGTACCAGTAGTGGGGTATTCCTGACCAAGTTTTGGGGGAGGATTGTGGAAGGACTTTGGAACTTTGGGCCAGATGATCTATTCAGTATTAAGAGCTCTGTGTAGGAACTTGAAAGATAATGTTGAGAACAGCATAGAAGATGGAGGCCTGGCTTGTGAAATTTCAGAGGGAAGATTGAAGACTCTTTTCAGGGCCACATTTTAATCATAAAGATTCTATGGTTTTGGTTTAGCTGGGGCTGAAGAATCAGCTGTGATTAACAAGATACCAGAACCGCTAAAGCAAACCTTTGTGTCATTGGAACTATTGATTCTGTTTAGCTGAAGCTAAGAAATTAGAGGTGATTAAGAAGAGACCATCATCACTGAGGTGAAATCTTCTCTGAGGTGTTTTCTGAGAGCACAAAGGCTCTATTCCAGAGATAGCCACGGTTGTACTTTGTGCTTTGTCTGTACTTGGTAATGTGTAAGAGCCACCCAGGTGGTACTGGTTTTGAAGGCCTAAACAGGCCATGAAGAGCAGCTGAAGTTCAACATTGTGAGAGGCCATGGTGAAGGTGCAGTCTCAGTTGCAATTGATGACCCTGGACTGAAGAGGTCATGCAAAGGAGTTGGGGCTTGTCACCATGAAGAGAGCTTATGAGAGGCTATTGGTGAAGCCTAGTTACAGAAGAAGATAGAAATGCTTTGGAGATGCCAGTGCCTGAGTTGATCAACAAGAACAGTAGCAGCAGTGGTGTATAGGCATCTGGAGCCTAGAAGACAAGGTGTGTGCTACAAAGGGCCATGCTGGAGAAGTGACCCAAGCCCTTGGAGGAGCTTGGAAGATTTTGAGTTGGATCCCAGACATTGAACCATTGGAGTTTGAATTTGGTTTCTGATTGTGACTGTGTCCTGATATTTTTCCCTTTTGAAGGAAGAAAGCATTTTAGTAGAGCCCACAGTTAACAGACTTTGAATTATTAAAATACTTTGAATTTTAAGGGATATTGGGCATTTTAAAGGGATTGAACTTTTAATATGTAAAGACTGTGGGACTTTTAAAGTAATCAAGATCTGCAAGATAAATAAGAAAGTAAGGGTTGAGTCTTAACAGTGATCTGTTTGTGTGTCAAGTTGACAAGGGATCAATTTTACTGGCTAATTTTGTGTCAACTTGAAACAGGCTGGAGTTATCACAGAGAAAGGAGCTTCAGTTGGAAAATTTCCTCCATGAGATCCAGCTCTGCGGCATTTTCTCAATTAGTGATCAAGGGGGGAGGGCCCTCTGTGGGTAGTGCCGTCCCTGGGCTGGTATTCTTGGGTCCTATAAGAGAGCAGGCTGAGCAAGCCAGAGGAAGCAATTCAGTAAGGAACATCCATCCATGGCCTCTGCATCAGCTCCTGCTTCCTGACCAGCTTGAGTTCCAGTCCTGACTTTCTTTAGTGTTGAACAGCATTGTGGAAGGATAAGCTCAATAAATCTTTTCCTTCCCAAGTTGCTCCTTGGTCATGATGTTTGTACAGGAATAGAAAACCTGACTAAGACACCAACCATAGTAACCCTCACTCTAGAGATCAAGGAACCAATAGGAGAATACTGCTAACCTCTAATTATATCTATCACAAAGATACATTCTGGGAGTAGAGAAATAAGCACGAGATGAGCAGCACTGAACTTACTGTGAGTTTGATTTGAGTCAAAACTCAATTTATCATCTGAACTCCAGAGTCCCTTCCTTTAATTGGAGAACATCATGTTTTTAGGGGTCAGCTGCACTCAGAGTCAATTCAGACAGAACCAGTATCAAGTAGACCCTAGAAAGTCTGATTGTTTTAGTTCCCTTTGTGCACATTTACCCCTGTGAAAGGTCATAGGTCTTTGGGGGGAAGGGATAGAGAAAGGATAATAGTAAAACTTTTAGGAGTTTTATCAAGATACTTTCTCATGGAAACCTAGCTGCTTCTTTAACCAAGGAATTTAATGTCCACAAAGTGGCACAAGTCTTGAAATTATTCCATGTGCTCAGATTCCCAATTATCATGATCCAATTTAGCCTTTCTTTTATTTAAGAGTTTGTTCACTTACACCAAACAAAAATGGAGGAGGCTTCTTATCTGTTTCATTCCTAGAAACACCATGATAAACTGCCTATAGCAAAGAATCACACAAGTCATGCTACCACAAAATTCATTTAGCCTCTACTGATCATTATGGGTCAGGCCACTAGGAATATTTCTTTTTTGGTCTATACTGCTCATTGTAATAACTTTTATCATCTTGTCTTTGGCAATTCTGGCCCCTGATAGTTTTGGTCCAATTAAACCCTCTGCACTTAATCCACTGAACTGAGCCAAAGTGTCTCAGCTTAAGGTCTGGCATAAGGACAATCACAACAAAAAAGCTCTTTAAATGTACCCTTCTTGATTTTTTGTCTTATAAGATTAGTAAAGGGAATGTCTTCTGTGCCTTCCCATTCTGAAGCAATAGGTTTTACACAGCATATTCACTCTAGCATTGCAATTTTCCTGAGGTTTAAAATCCCTTCATCAACACTATGCCAATGGATATCAGGCATCTCCAAACCTTTTTCAGTAGGCAATCTCTTCACAAGTGCCTCCACCAACCATCAAATACTGCATCACTTTTGACTGCTTTTGTTTTTAAACTGTGCAAGCTTCCATATCAAACCTAGATTTTTCCACTCAGTGTGTCCATATCAACAAACTCAGTCTTATCCAGTTTTATGTTCTTCCCACTATTATCCCAACACCATTAAAATGCATTCCAATATTTTCACCAGATTTCTTCTTGAATTAATTAGCAAGCTCATTAAGAATTTTAGTAATTTAATGTACTGCCTCATGGAATATACTTTCTACCTCCTCTAGCAGACAATGTAGCATTAATTTTCTTAGGCAAACATATAAAAGACAATATTTCAGTGATGCAGCTGGGAGTATGTCTTCTAATGAGAGTAGAGTTACCAATTCCTAAGCTGAGAAAAAAACTTGAAAATCTGAGAGTTCAAAGTTCTTAGCTTCGGTAGAATCCTCCCATATATCCCCATCCCAAGTTGCAACATCCCATATTTTACCAATTAAAGCTTTTAAACAGTCTATATTGTCCAATGCCTGGATTTGAATTTTGCTGTAATTCAGCCAACCTTGTAACAAGTACTTTGGTTTGAATTTTCTCAACTTGATCTCTGTAGCTGCTGAAGAGAAGACACTTTTCCAGACATGCTTAGAAGCCTTTACATTGTTCAAGCTCATCAGAAGTTCATCAGTTTTATCACTAAATTCATTGCCGTCATTCACTTTACTCTGAAAGACTAGACACTGTTAATTTTACGATAGAGCCCACCCCTATCTTTGTCAATTTATCCAAAGTTGCTAAACGCAACCAGCCAGCATCATTATTTCCTTATTTTTCCAAAAACTGTAAAGGTTTATATACAAAGTCACTGAATCCATTGACTCTCTCACAATTTATAAGTCAGGATATTCAAATATATTTGTCTCTTTAAGTTCATAAAATAGTTTACACTATGGAATTTCTGTATTTCTTTGAGCTTCCAGGAGGGGCTTCTTCAGTAGCTTCTGTGTTGACAAATTGGAAACTTACTTCATATACATAAAATATTATCATTATACTTTCATTGCGCTAGAAGATTTTTTCTCAACTTTTCTAATGCTGTAACAGTTTAATACAATACTTCATGTTATGGTGACCCCCAACAATAAAATTATTTTGCTGCCACTTCATAACTGTAATTTTGCTACTGTTATGAATCATAATGTAAATAACCAATATACAAGGTATCTAATATGTAATGGCACAGTGAACATGACACACAGGGTGAAAATTACTGCTATAGAATCACCTGTGGTATAAAAATTTGTATTACTTAGGGTAATTGTTCAGAGGGACAAAACTTATAAAATTTATCTCTCTCCATATAAACATATGAGATTTATTAGAATTTATTACAATGATTTATGCTCAAGCTGATCCAACCATGGATGCTACCAATGGAAGGTCCAAAAATTCAATATTATTTTGTCCACAAGTCTAGATGTCTCAGCTGGTATTCAGTATATTCTGGAATCACAAAACAGTAGGAACTAATGGCAGCAATGTGATTGACTTGCTAGGGATATTAAAAGAAAGGAGGCAAAGAGTCCCTAAAATTTCTTCTTCCAAGTCCTTTATATAGAGTACCAGCACAAGTTGTAGTCTAGACAAAAGATGGATTTTCCCACCTAAGGAGATTTAGATTAAAACTTTATTTTACCACCTGAAAGATCTAGATTAGAAGAGGGTATTCACACTTCAGATTATTTTATTTAAAAAGCAATAGCACACAGGTGTGCATAGCTATTTGGATTTCAGTTAATTCCAGATGTAATCAAGTTTGCAACTAGAAATTGCCATCACTATATTTGAATATGATCTCAATGAAATTGTCATAGTACAGAATAAAAACACCAAGTTGTCAGATATTGTTACCACCATTTGATTAAATCTAAATGAGCTGTTGGCCAAAGGGTCTCCGTGAGAATTCCCAAACAACCCAGGTTGTTTTCAAAACCATAGGTTTCTCTCCATAAACTGACAGCAAGGCCTCATTGCTGAAGACAACATGTATGAAACTTATTAAACCAGGAGAAGTCTAGTTATTGCCTACATCAACACTTTAACCCTGTGTACTAGAGTCTTTGTTATAGGAAGGTACTCTTGCATGACCACTGGAGAAATATAAACACAAATCTAGGCACAAAGGAAAATTATAAACACCAACCCAGTCAAAAAATGTTTAATCTACAGTGATGTTCTATCTCCCAGACATGCTAGTCCAATAGTGGTACACACCCTTTGAAAGTAACCATCAATTACTGAATTGATTCCAGGCCCACTCCACAATATGGAACTCAGACCCTAAACTGTGCACGTGTCCAAGAACCTGAGACTACATAACCCAGGGACTGAGCATAAAACTAAACGTTACTGTTCTACTAAAAGAACATAGTAATACAATGACTCCAAATTCCATTCTGTTATACTCAGATCAGTGTCTTGATCAGCTACAATGAAGATTCCTCTTAGAGCATATAGGAAAAAATACAGAAACACATTGAAAGGAATTATGCATGAGTAAGACACATTGGTATTCTCACTCTGTGTATGATGATTCCATAAAATACCTCACTTCAGTATGCTGGCAACACTTTAGCAAAGGAAATGGAAATAATATAAGAGCCAGATAGGATGGAGGACACCAAGGATATAGGACCTGATAACTCAATGTGATGGATGTATATATAAACTCACAGAGACTAAAGAAGCATCCACAGGGCATGCACTCATCTATACAAAGTGTGACCCTAGAGGTGAATGAAGAAGTGGACATATGTTACTATTCCTAACCTAAAAATGATCTCCAATTGATATTCATTTGAAAATTAAAAGTTTTTCCATGAGAGTCTCACTGGGGAAAGCTACTTTTAGTGATGGGTTCCATGCCCAGAGTAGATGTCCATAAATAATAAACTCAGTGGCACCTTTAAAGGTTCCATGACTCAAAATACCATATTGTAAAATTTTCAATATTGTTGTAATTTTAATTTTATTATATATTTAGTTATATTCTTACTTTTTACACTACAGTACGTTTGTCTATGTATAATGGCTCTAGTTAAATGTTTTTATCGGACTCTAGAGTGTGCAAATGAGTGGGTCCCCTCATTTATATACCCTTTGGAGCATTTTTCTTGTTTGTTATTTTGGCACCTTTCTTATGTGTTAGTTTTATTTTTGTTTTATTAATCATTTAAAGTATATTTTGCTTTCTAATTAGAGACAGAAAGGGAAAGAATCTGGATGGGAAGGAAAGTGGTCAGGAACTGGGATAAAGAATAGGAGGGGAAACCATAATTAGGATATACTGTATGATAATAAAGTCTATTATAAATGAAAGGAAAAAGGAAACAAAATTGTTTTGTAACAACTATGGGAAATAATCAAAATGATTTTTTTTTGTCTTTATTTCTTTAACCAATGCAATCTGGGGTGGTTTGTTATATAGTAGTTAATCTAGTTAGATGCTTACTGAATGTTTTACTTGGATGCTTAAGAAATATTTAAAACACGTTTATGTAACTTAGGATTTCTGACCTGTCCAGCAGGTCCCGTTATTCAGGGTTCTGAAGGAGTGCTACCTGAGGGTCAAGGGGGGAAGAGAGAAAGGAGTCCAGGCAAAGGGGGGTTCAATTGTAGAGGTCTTGTTTAATTTTCCAGGGGAACACAGGTTTTAAGCTCTCAGAGGAAGAGCTCGCCTTGAGGCAAGAACAAAGGAGGGAGGGGCATTCTTGGCAGTTTCAGCAGGAAGAGATAAGGGTCCTCTGGTGGAGACATCCTACGTTTGCATGGCTTGGAGCATCCCACAGTTATCTCAGGACTTCCCTTCCACAGGCAGATCATAGGGAGTGGCTCTTTGTTTTACTCAGGACCTTTGCCCTGTCAGCCCTCCTTGTCCTCTCTGGGTCTAGAGATTTGCCTTTACAAAAGAGAAAGAGAAAAGCAGGAAAGGGGGGAAAGTAATGAAACAAACACACTAAGAGGCCAAATCCCATAGTTCCAAATCACTTTATCAACTTCTCATGAATAGGCAAAATCGCTGTGCCCATTAGCAGGCAACAGGGTTGCTTGTGGCTTTAAAACTCTCACTCACACCTTTCTAGTTCTTGCTCATATTTCTCCTTATTTCTTCAATTGGTACTTATTTTCTCTTGGGTCAGTGACAAAACCCCAGAACTTATACAGTACATATCACATTCATAAAGTGGAGTGAAGTTTGGTGTAGTATACCCATTGTTGGGTTCAGGTGGAAGCCTAGAAAATTCTCTTCAGAGACAGATGCTTTAAAAGTGAATGGCAAATAAATTTTTTTTAAAAAAGTGAATGGGAGCCAGCAGTGAGCTGTTGGGCTGTAGGGCTGTTCCATTGTCTTTTGTCATTATATATGGGTTAAGCAAGGGAGAACCCATTGGAGACTGGACCTTATCCAGAGTACCTGGCTTCAGTGTCAGAGAACCAAGGGAAAAGGAGACAAATTAGCCAGTCGGCTACATGTGGTTAATGAGGGAATAGCAGGCAACTGGTTACATATTTTTACACTTTCAACTTGGTTTATATAACAACATTTTCTACAATCTTTATCAATTAATAGACAATTAAGAAAACATTTAAAGATGTGTGATAAGTGTTTGGGAACATGAACTTGTTTGACTCTGCTAACAAGATAGAGAAATTGTCCTTGAGGTGGCTGGACTCCGAAAATTGTCTCCTTAAAAGGTAGCCCTGAGATGTATGGACTTAGGCATGTGTTTACAACAGAAGTTGTTCAGCTATAGAGAAGTCCCCAGTACCTCAAGGGTCTGGGACCTTGAATTTAGTTTCTCGCTGTGATCAAATAGAGTCTGAAAATGAAGTCGTAGTGCTTAGAATAAGTTTCTTTTGCTACTTCCTATCACCCACGATTCATGTATGAAATACAATATTACAGTGTGTGTACATAGAACCTTTTGAAAGAATTTGAGTGATGAAGAGGGAATACCCTATGGATGCTCATAGTGTGCCTTTAAAATAGGACAAGTGGAAAAGATAAATTTACTGTTCCTCTGCTATGTGAAACTACAACAGTACAAAAATAAACAACTGGGAACTGGTCTATCTTTGCACCAGATAGGACAACATCTTTGCTTTGACTTCCTAATATGCAGCACTATAAGAAATAGGTTTCTGTTGTTTAGATAACACAGGTTCTGAAACTGTGCTATATCAATGCCAATAAGAGACAATAGGTAACCAACAAATTGAAACATAAGTCAATGGCAGACAAAATGGACACAATGTCACATGCCTGATAGCACAGCCTTAGGGAGGCTAAGGCAAGAGGACTGGGAGTTAAAGACCAGCTAGGCTGCATACTGAAATACTGTCTCCACAAACTAAACCAAAAAGCAAAAGAGCACATTTTACAGCCAAATTTTGTCTTCTTCTATTGAGTATGTTGTAATTGAAGAAATGTTCATGAGACTGAGTAGGCTCTAATTATATAAATGCCCATGAGATGTCTATTAACTTTTGATGCTGAACTCATTAGTAGCATTTTGAATATGAGGAGAAAGGAGAGCTTTGAAAGAGTATTTATTAGATGCTTTGAACTTGTTTTCTTTTTTTTTTCCTAAAATTCAGGTGCATTTGCTAATTTTACAATGAAAAATAAGAAATGAAAATGCTCTGCTCATTTAATCCACTCTTTTTTGTATTTGTCTAAGACAAGCATAAGAACACAGTGGAAATGTCATATGCATTTTCATTATTTTTAGAGTTAATGGATTTTCTGTGAAATTTAAGTTAGCATGCCTTAAGTGAGTGAAAAAAATTATTACACCCATACCACAATAGTATTTACTCTGAGATATCAAGTATATTTAGCCTGTTGAGTGGGAAAAGAGAATTAAGAGGACACATTGAAGTCCAGAAAATTCTTTATACTCACTTTTATTTTTTTTCAAAAATCATTAACATATTGTAGAGGAATTTAATCCAGCATCATGGCTTCTCTGATCACATCCAAAGGACCTTTTAGGTCTGTGTTGATGCAAGTTGAATGCAGACAGGTCACATACCTTTAATCCCTCTGTCTGGAATACAAGCACACCCTTAGTACACATCTTTCATCCCAAACAAGGACTTCTAATTAAGGGGCAAAGCATGAATCAGAGAAAAAGGTTGAGAGGATAGGATATGCCCAACTCTCACCGGAACAGGCCAGGAAAGGGAGTCTATTTAAGAGCAGTGCAGGAAGTCAGTTGAGTTCAGTAAAGATGTTTGGGGTGGTCAGTGAAGTCAGTACAGTACACTGGAGCTGAGTTTGTTAGTGACTTCATGCGGTTCAGTGTGGATCAGAAAAGGTAGTTGAAGGCAGAGAATAAGGAGAAACAAGAAGACTAAAACAAAGTGCTTGCTTAGTTTGAGTCCAAGCCAATTCAGTGGGAAGCTTTGAAGCCAGATTGAATTACTCATCTTGGTGAGGATTTTGAAGCAGAAGTGAGCTGAATGTAAATAAAAATGTATGATGAATTTTCTATGTCCCACTCTAAGCACAACATTGTTCATATGAATTTATTTATACATTTGAGTTAGTCATAGGCCATTAGTTGTGATTGTTAAATACTACATTGCAGTACTTAGAGTTCTCTAGAAAAACAGAACAGGTTGAATAAAACTAAAGAGGGATTTCTTTAAGTGGCTTATATGTGGTGGTCCAACTAGACCTGTTCACATTTTTTGGGTGGAAATACTAGACATCTCAGCAGGTCTTCAGTCTATAATGTAATCTGAAAGAAAGGCTGTTTCATTGTTGTTACTTCTCTTGCTGTTATTACTTTTTGTTTCTTGGATTTTTTTCATATCTTCAATCCCTTTAATAAAGTGCTCTAAGGAACCAAAAGGCATTAGGTGGACAAAGTAGCACTCCTTAAGTCTCGCTTAATAATGCAAATCATGTTCTAGTCACACGACCTTGCTGGGATCAGAACAGTTGAATTGCATGGTAGTGAGGCAGATAAACCACAATAATGGTAGCAAATACCAGAAAAATGACAAACCCAAGAAGACAGCTTGCATATTTCAGACAACCACCACAGGGTCTTTGTCATAACCAGGAATGTCTGGGTCCTCCTGACACAGCATGGTAGTTTCACATTGCAGCTTTTCCTCAGAGTCAGACATAGTAATTACAGCTCTGGGAGATTTTCAGAGAATGTGGTCTTCCTGAAGCCCTCTGTTTGTTGTTACTACAACAAAATAGGGAGCTTAGAAAATTGCCAGACAGACCACCATGAGAGCTTGTGTTTTAAAGTGGATTCTAGTACCAGTAAAAGTAATGTCTTAGCGACAGGATAGATGAAATTAAGGGAGTGTGAGAGAAAACAGACAAAACCCAAAACCTTTTTTCTTGAATGTCATTTTATTCCAGCTGTTACTAGAAGATATGACCCAGATTAACGATAGCTTCTGTGCTCAAATGATCAAGATTCAAGATACATTTTCCCGTCAGGAATGATTCAATCAAGATAAATCCTTCACAGATGTGCCCAGCTGCTTAGGTTTTAGTTAATTTTAGATGTCAACCAATATTAGGCATCAGAATTGTAGCAATTAGTCAGCCCACACATATTGGGCTCTATATAAATACTGGTAAGAAGATGAATAATTGCCGGGCGGTGGTGGCGCACACCTTAATATCAGCACTTGGGAGGAAGAGGCAGGTGGATTTCCGAGTTTAAGGCCAGCCTGATCTACAAAGTGAGTTCTACGACATCCAGGGCTATACAGAGAAACCCTGTCTTGAAAAACAAAACAAAACAAAACAAAAAAGTTAAGATGAATACTTGAGTGAAGCTGAGAAAAAAAAGAAAAGAATACCTTTGAGTTCAGTGACAAAATGATCTCCTATCACCCTTGAGGGCCTGGGTTAAATCTTCATTCTTATAAAATAAGCAACAGCAGCCCAATTTCTGTGTAACTACACACTACATATTCCATGGAATTTTGATGTGTTGTCTATTAACTATATTCTTATGGATAAATGTATGAAAAAATTCAGTATGTAATTCAGAAATAAAGAAGAAATTGTTTCAATGATTTTTCTTTAAAGAAATTATAAATCTTTAAGACGGTAAATATCCTTAGGCTGATTTAAAAGTTGCAAGATGTGGGCTTTATTGAAATATCAAGGACTAGACCATTAGTATGTGCAAATTTTCTTTTCTATGTAAAAATGTACCAACAACTTATATGCCAATTAAAATAATAAAAGGAAAGGAATTGTCCAATCTATAAAGGTGATTAGATATCTCAATCTTACATATCTTGCTAAATTTAAATCACAAAAATTTTTGCTTGAGTAACTAAGACAGCAAAGCTATGAATAAATAAATAAATAAATAAATAAATAAATAAATAAATAAATCTGACAAAATGTTGCTGCATTCAAAGTGTTCACATGCAAAGTGCTTACCTGTTATGCTTTATAAGAATAGGTCCTTCCCAGACCCCTACTTGCAAGCAGAAATCTCAACTGTCAATTGCTAAAAAGATTAATCAAAGACTGCTACCAACTCAGTTGTGTTCTAATTTTTTCACTAGGAAATCTGAGCTGCTTTCTCTAAGGATAAGCCACATTCCATGCAGAATCAAGTTTAGGAATACTGTGGGATTATCAAAATCTAGTTTTTTAAAACTCAAATTCTATACCATTTTGAAGGGACAACTATGTCTTCTGAATAAGATTAATTTGAGGTTACTGCTGCAAAAAGTATTGCAATTAAATTCTTCTTGCCAAAACTAAGCTCTAATCACTCTCCCATGGATAATTTTTAAATTAATTACTTTATTTATTATTTTACACTGCATATTTTCTTCCCCCTCCACCCTCTGACTATTCCACATCCCATATATCCTCTGCACCCCATGTGACCTCTCAACTCCCTGGGACTTCTAGTCTCTTGAGGGTTAGGTACATCATCTCTGAATAAACACAGACCCAGCAGTCCTCTACTGTTTGTGTGTTGGGGACCTCATATCAGCTGGTGTATGCTGCCTGGTTGGTTTTCCACGCTTTGAGACTGCTGGTCCTCCTATAGGATTGCCCTTTTCCTCAGCTTCCTTCTGCCTTCCCTAAATCTGTAATAGGGGTCAGCTGCTTCTGTTCATTGGTTGGCTGCAAATATCTGCATCTGACTCTTTCAGCTGCTTGTTGGGTCTTCTGGACTGCTATCATGCTAGGTCCCTTTCTGTGAGTGCTCCATAACCTCAGTATAGTATAAGACTTTGGGACCTCTCCTTGCACTGTATACCACTTTGGGTCTTTTGCTGGACCTTCTTTTCCTCAGGCTCCTCTTCATTTCCATCCCTGTAATTCTTTCAAACAGGATCAATTGGGTCAGGGCTGTGACTGTGGGATGCCCTCCTCCCTCTTTTGATGCCCTGTCTTCTTGCTGGAGGTAGACTCTATAAGTTCCCTCTCCCTACTCTAGGGTATTTTGAGTCCTGCCAGTCTCTCACCTCCCAGGTCTCTAGTGCATTCTGAAGGGTACCCTCATTCCCCCAACTTTCTACCCCTCCAGGTTTCCTGTTTCCATTCTTTCTGCTGGCCCTCAGGGCTTCAGTCCTTTTCCCTCACCCACTACTAGATCTGGTTCCCCTCTCCCCTCACCATTCCTCTCCCCCTGCCTATACACTTTCCCTCCCAGGTCCCTCCCTCCCTCCCCACTTGTGATTTCTTTCTGCTCCCTCCCAAGTGGGACTGAGGCATCCTCACTTGGACACTACAACTTGTTGACCTTTTTGAGTTTTGTGGACTGTATTTTGGGTATTCTGTAGTGTTTTGTTTGCTTGTTTTGTTTTTGTTTTGACTAACATCTACTTATTACTGTTTTAACTAACATTTACTTATTACTGAATACATACCATGCATGTTTACATGTCCTTTTGGGTCAGATTTACCTCACTCGGATTGATATTTTCTAGTTCCATCCATTTGCCTGCAAAACTCATGTCCTTGTTCTTAATAGTATTACATTCTATAAATGAACCATGTTTTCTGTATCCATTCTTCTGTTGTGAGACATCTGGATTGTTTCCAGCTTCTGGCTATCACAAATAAGGCTGATATGAACACAGTGGAACACATGCTCCTGTGGCATGGTGGGGCATCCTTTGGGTATATTCCCAAGAGTGGTATAGCTGGGTCTTCATATAGATCTGATTACAATTTTCTGAGGAACCTCCAGATTGATTTCATGAAACTGGAAAGCTTCTGTAAGGCAAAGGACATAGTCAATAACAAATATGAAATATATAGATAGATGTATAGTTAGGTTGGTAGATAGATGGATGGATGGATAGATAGATAGATACATAGATAGATAGATAGATAGATAGATAGACAAATAAGAAAGGAGAGAGGCAGGGAGTGGGTAGAGAGAAAGGGAGAGATGGAGGGAGAGAGGGTTGCCATATATTTATCAAACATTTTCATGCACACTTTATTTGGGTTCAGCCTATTCCTCTTCTGTTACTCCCTTTCCTACCTAAAGACTTTCATCCATACTCTTTCCACTTTCATTCTGCATATATTCTATCACTCTCCCTATGCCTGTTCCTGTAACCCCCCTCTTGATCCTTTCATATACGAATTTATATCTCTCTATAGAAATAAAATATACATGCTATAATATGCCTATTAAAGCAGAAAGGGCACCCATGTTTCTAAACATGAGATACCCAATTGACCCAATATTTTCACTATTAATTTATTTACATATATGCATATAATATTGTTATTTGTAACTGATTATGATTTTATGTAGTTTGATGATATATACCCTTAAATAGTTTTTTATATAATTTGGAAAATATCACATAGTCATTTTAGTACATTAAATGTTAATAATGCCAGAAAAGATAGAATAGGTAGCCTGTTTTATTGACTTCATGACATTTAGAACAAATTGTTACTATTTCAGCAAACTATTCAACAATTATATAGAACTGAATCATCATTATAGTCTGATCCATACTTTTTTTCAAATGTCCCTTTTAGCTTACAAAAACTGATGAAAATCTGAGTGATAGTTACATCTAGCAAATTTCAGGGTCCTAGTAGGATGACCTATAGAATAATTGATAGAGCTATGAATGTATTATCTGTGTATCTATCTCAAAACTATGAGAATTTTTATATGTAATTTAGCAAATTATAATCCTTGTGAATTAATATATTAATCTAATTACTGAAATGAAGTATTGTTAAGGAAATAATCTCAAGCCATAATTAATTACTTTAATGAGATATTGTTCTATATAATTTAAATAAGTGTAAATCCAATCACTTCATAAAAATTGACAGAATTGTCTTTTACTTATATATGCATTACTTGTTAAAGATCTACATATTTAAAAGTTTTTTCAGAAAATATCAAGAGGATGCTAAATGATATACATACACACACACACACACACACATATATTCAGAGAGAGAGAAAGAGAGAGAGACAGAGAGAGAGAGACAGAAAGAGACAGAGAAACAGAGAGAGAAAGTATTTCTGTCAAGAGTATGAAGTTCTTTCAGAAAAAACAATATTTTTTTTTTAGTTTCAATATTGTTTTAAAACAATGTGCTGGGTTTTTTTATTCAATATATTTTTATTTACATTTCAAATGATTTCCCCTTTTCTGGCCCCCTACTCCCCAAAAGTCACATAAGCCCCCTTCACTCCCCCTTCCCTCCCCATTCCCTCCCTCTGTTCTCCCATCCACCCCTTCCCACTTCCCTGTTCTGGTTTTGCCCTATACTGCTACACTGAGTCTTCCAGAACCAGGGCCACTCCTCCGTTCTTCTTGTACCTCATTTGATGTGTGGATTATATTTTGGGTATTCCACTTTTCTAGGCTAATATCCACTTATTAGTGAGTGCATACCATGATTGATCTTTTGAGACTGGGTTACCTCACTTAGTATGATGTTCTACAGCTCCATCCATTTGTCCAAGAATTTCATGAATTGATTGTTTCTAATGGCTGAATAGTACTCCATTGTGTATATATACCACATTTTTTGCATCCATTCTTTTCTTGAGGGATACCTGGGTTCTTTCCAGCATCTGCCTATTATAAGTAGGGCTGCTATGAACATAGCATGTATTCTTATTACATGCTGGGGAATGCTCTGGGTATATGCCCAGGAGAGGTATAGCAGGATCTTCTGAAAGTGACATGCCCAGTTTTCTGAGGAACTGCCAGACTGATTTCCAGAGTGGTTGTATCAATTTGTAGGAGTGTTCCTCTTTCTCAACATCCTCACCAACACATGCTGTCTCCTAAATTTTTAATCTTAGCCATTCTGACTGATGTAAGGTGAAATTTCAGGGTTCTTTTGATTTGCATTTCCTTAATGACTAATAAAGTTGAGCATTTTTAAAGATACTTCTCAGCCATCTGAAGTTCTTCAGGTGAGAATTCATTGTTTAGCTCTGTACCCCATTTTTAATAGGGTTATTTGGTTCCCTGGAGTCTAACTTCTTGAGTTCTTTGTATATATTGGATAGCGCTCTATCAGATATAGGGTTGGTGAATATCCTTTCCCAATTTGTTGGTGGCTGATTTGTCCTTTTAACAGTATCCTTTGCCTTACAGAAACTTTGTAATTTTATGAGGTCCCATTTGTCAATTCTTGATCTTAGAGCACAAAATATTGGTGATCTGTTCAGGAACTTTTCCCCTGTGCCCAAGTCCTCAAGGGTCTTCCCCAGTTTCTTTTGTATTAGTTTCAGTGTGTCTGGTTTTACATGGAGGTCCTTGATCCACTTGGAGTGAAGTTTAGTACATGGAGATAAGAATGGATCAATTTGCATTCTTCTGCATGCTGACCTCCAATTGAAACTGCACCATTTGTTGAAAAGGCTATCTTTTTTCCACTGGATGTTTTCGACTCCTTTGTCGAAGACCAAGTGACTATAGGTGTGTGGATTCATTTCTGGATCTTCAATTCTATTCCATTGGTCCACTTGTCTGTCACTGTGCCAATACCATGAAGTTTTTTAACACTATTGCTTGGTAGTATTGTTGAAGTCAGGAATACTGATTCCCCCAGAATTTCTTTTGTTGTTGAGAATAGTTTTATCTATCTTGGGTTTTTTGTTATTACAGATGAATTTGAGAATTGCTTTTTCTAACTCTGTGAAGAACTGATTTGGAATTCTGATGGGGATTGCATTGAATCTGTAGTTCACTTTTGGCAAGATGGCCATTTTAACTATATTAATCCTGCTGATCCATGAGCATGGCAGATTTTTCCTTACACCAGTCAGAATGGCTAAGGTCAAAAACTTAGGCAACAGCAGGTGTTGGTGGGGATGTGGAGAAAGAGGAACACTCCTCTACTGCTGGTGGGGCTGTAAGATGGTACAATCACTTTGGAAATCAGTCTGGCGGTTCCTCAGAAAACTAGATATGACACTTCCAGAGGACCCTGCTATACCTCTCCTGGGCATATACCCAAAGGATTCCCCAGCATGCAATAAAGACACATGCTCCATTATGTTCATAGCAGCCTTATTTAAAATAGCCAGAAGCTGGAAAGAATCCAGATGCCTCTCAAAGGAGGAATGGATACAGAAAATGTGGTATATTTACACAATAGAATACTACTCAGCAATTAGAAACAATCAATTCACAAAATTTTTAGGCAAATGGTTTGATCTGGAAAATATCATCCTAAGTGAGGTAACCAAAAAAAGAATATACATGGAATGCAATCTCTGATAAGTGGATATTAATTAGCCCAGAAGCCCTGAATACCCAAGGCACAAATCGCATAACAAATGGCTCCCATGAAGAAGTATGGAGAGGGTCCTGATCCTGGAAAGGATTGATCTAGCATTGGAGGGGGATTAAGGACAGAGAAAAAAAGGAGGGAGGTGATTGGAGAATGGATGGAGAGAAGAAGGTTTATGGGATATATGGGGAGGGGGGATTCAGGAAAGGGGAAATCATTTGGAATGTAAACAAAGAATATAGAAAATAAAAATATTTTTTTTAAAAAAAAGGGCTATCTTTTTTTTCCATTGGATGTTTTCAGCTCTTTTGTTGAAGATCAAGTGGACATAGGTGTGTGGGTTCATTTCTGGATCTTCAATCCTGTTCCATTGATCCTCCTGCCTGTCACTGTACCAATACCATGCAGTTTTTAACACTATTGCTCTGTAGTATTGCTTCAGGTCAGGGATACTGATTCCCCCAGAATTTCTTTTGTTGTTGAGAATAGTTTTAGCTATCCTGGGTTTTTTGTTATTCCAGATGAATTTGAGAATTGTTCTTTCTAATTCTATGAAGAACTGAGTTGGGATTTTGATGGGTATTGTGTTGAATCTGTATATTGCTTTTGGCAAAATGGCCATTTTAACTATATTAACTATATTAATCCTGCCAAGCCATGAGCATGGGAGATTTTTCCATTTTTTGAAGTCTTCTTCCATTTCCTTCTTCAGAGTCTTGAATTTCTTCTCATACAGATCTTTCACATGTTTGGTAAGAGTCACCCCAAGGTACTTTATACAGTTTGTGGCTATTGTGAAGGGGGTCATTTCCCTAATTTCTTTCTCAGCCTGGTTATCCTTTGAGTATAGGAAGGCTACTGATTTGATTGAGTTGATTTTATAGCCTGCCACTTTGCTGAAGTTGTTTATTAGCTGTAGGAGTTCTCTAGTGGAGCTTTTTTGGGTCACATAGGTAGACTATCATATCATCGCAAATAATGATAGTTTGATTTCTTCCTTTCTAATTTGTATCCCTTTGACTTCCTTATGTTGTCTAATTGTTTGAGCTAGTACCTCAAGTACAATATTGAAAAGATAAGGAGAAAGAAAGCAGCCCTGTCTAGTCCCTGATTTTAGTGGGATTACTTCAAGTTTCTTTCCATTTCGTTTGATGCTGGCTACCAGTTTGCTGTATATTGCTTTTACTATGTTTAGGTATGGGCCTTGAATTCCTGTTCTTTCCAAGACTTTAAGCAAGAAAGGATGCTGAATTTTGTCAAATGCTTTTTCAGCATCCAATGAAATGACCATGTGTTTTTTTTTTCTTTGAGTTTGTTTATGTAGTGGATTGCATTGATGGATTTCCGTATATTGAACCAACCCTGCATCCCTGGGATAAAGCCTACTTGATCATGGTGGATGATCGTTTTGATGTGTTCTTGGATTCGGTTGGCAAGAATTTTATTGAGTATTTTTACATCGATGTTCATAAGGGAAATTGGTCTGAAGTTCTCTTTCTTTGTTGGATCTTTGTGTGGTTTTGGTATCAGTGTAGTTGTGGCTTCATAGAAGGAGTTGGGTAGTGTTCCTTTTGTTTCTACTTTGTGGAATAGTTTGAAGAGTATTGGTGTTAGATCTTCTTTGAAGGTCTGATAGAATTCTGCACTGAAACCATCTGGTCCTGTGCTTTTTTTTTTGGTTGGAAGGCTTTCTATGACCCCTTCTATTTCTTTAGGGGTTATGCGACTGTTTAGATGATCTACTTGATCCTGATTTAATTTTGGTACTTGGTATCTGTCTAGGAAATTGTTCATTGCCTCCAGATTCTCCAGTGGTGTTAAGTATAGGCTTTTGCAGTCGGATGTTATGATTTTTTTTTAATTTCCTCAGTTTCTGTTGTTATGAAAAGGGGATATAACAACAGAAAAAACAATATTGATATGGCATATTTGAGTAGAAATGATTTCTGTGTTCATATTTTTTTTAGGTCAGGAGATATGAAAAACTATGAATAAATTCATTTGTAGCAGGTAGTTTTAGCTACTCCATTTTAAGCTCTGGGTTGACCTTACTACCAGCCCCACCATGATTCCCTCATATTCATGGATAACAGACACACACACACACACACACACACACACACACACAACACACACACACTGTAATATAATTTTCAACTGGGCTTATGGTTAAACTGCTTGTCATCTCTAAGCTCTTTCAACTAGTGTGCCCTCCCCAATACTCTAAGATCAGCACCCTAAATCTGACCTCAACTTTAGTTGCTCAGTCACCTTCTACTTGATCAGCAACCCAAAACTGCCCTCATTTTACTTGCATTTTCCCATATTCTAATTTTTAAATTTTTAACATAATATTTTAAAAATTTGATTTGATCTTTTTTTTACAGTCCCCCCCCCCTGCTCTGAGTGTTCCACATCCAATACCCTCACCCTCATTATCCAACCCACCTCAAACCTCCCTACTCCCTCCAGGGCCTCCAGTCTCTTGAGTGTTAGATGCCTCTTCTCTGACTGAACCCAGATTCAGCAGTTGTCTGCTCTATATGTGTTGGGGAAATTATATCAGCTCATGTTTGCCACCTGGTTGGTGATCTAGTGTCTGAGAGATCACATGGGTCCAGGTTAATTGAGATTACTGGTCCTCCTAAAGAGTTGTCCTCTTCCTCAGCTTCTTCCAGCTTTTCCACCGGCGTCATCAACCTCTGTCAATTAGTTGGGTGTAAATTTCTGCATCTGACTCTTTCAGCTGCTTGGTGGGTCTTTTGGAGGGCAGTCACGATAGTCCCTTTTATGTGAGTACTTCATAGCTTCAGTAATAATAGCAGGCCTTGGGACCTCCTCTTGATCTGGATCCAAATTTGGGCCTGTCACTGTACCTCCTTTTCCTCAGGCTCTTCTCCATTTTTGTCTCTGCAGTTTTTTTCAGACAGGAACAGTTATGGGTCAGAGTTTTTGACTGCGGCATGGAAATCTCCTCTGTCATTCAAAACCCTGTCTTTCTGCTGGAGGTGGGCTCTACAAGTTCCGTCTTTCCACTGTAGGGCATTACATCTAAGGTCTTTCCCTTGAGTCCTGAGAGTCTATTACCTCCAAGGTCTCTGATGTATTCTGGACTATTCCCCCCATCTCCAACTTCTAGAGGTTGCCTGTGTCCATTCATTCTGTTGTCCCTCATGGTTTCAGTACTGTTCCCACCATCCAATACCTGATCATGTTCCCCTCTTTCCCTCCCTGTCCCCTTCCCCACCCAGGTATCTCCCTCTCTTCCACTCCTGTGATTGATTTCTTCTCCCTCCGAAGTAGGATTGAGGTGTCCTTCATTGGGCCTCTTAACTTGTTAACTTTTTTGAGTTCTCTGGATTGTACCCTTGGTATTCTGTACATTTTTGGCTAATATCCACTTATTAGTGAGTAGATACCTCACTAATATCCTGGATCTGAGTTACCTCACTCAGAATGATATTTTCTAGTTCCATCCATTTGCATGCAAAACTCATGATGTCCTTGTTCTTAATAGCTGAGTAGTATTCCATTGTGTAATCGAACCACATTTTCTGTATCCAGTCTACTGTTTTGGAACAGCTGGGTAGTTTTCAGCTTCTGGCTATCACAAACAATAGTTCATTCTCTAAGACCAAGAATTGATAAATGAGACCTCATGAAACTGGACAACTTCTGTAAGGCAAATGACACAGTCAATAGGACAAATTAGCAACCTACAGATTGGGAAAATTCTTTCATTAACCCCACATCTGATAGAGGGCTAATATCCAAAATATAGAAATAACTCATGAACCTAACCACCAAGAAACAAAACAATCCAACCAATAAAAATGGGGTATAGAACTAAACAGAGAATTCACAACAGAGGAATCTCAAATTACTGAGAAGCACTAAGAGAAATGTTCAAAATCCTTGGTAATCAGGAAAATGCAAGTCAAAACAACCACCTCACACCAATAAGAATGGCTAAGATCAAAACATCAAGTGACTTTACATGTTGGTGAGGATGTGGAGAAAGAGGAACACTCCTCCATTGCCAGTGGGATTACAAACTGGGTACAAGCACTTTGGAAATCAATCTGGATATTCTTCAGAAAATTGGAAATAGATTTACCCGAGGATCCAGCTATACCACTTTTGGGCATATACCCAAAATATGCCACACCATGCCACTGGGGCCCTTGTACCACTATGCTCATAGTGGCCTTGTTTAGTTGTATTTCTAATCTCCTGTCTGAGGATATGGTCTATGGCATCTTCAACCAAGATCTTGCATGACTAATCACTTTTTCTCCCTCCAAAGCATTATGAAATTCCTTCTCTCTTCCCTGAGTCTTTTAGCTTGACCGTGGGGACCCAGAAGTCCTGACTGTTCCACCCAGCTCATTGACTGCTAGAATCTTTATTGATGGGTCAAGAACCAATTAGGGAACATGACCTTATCATCACAACAAACCCTTATTCTCCTTTATATGTTTCCAATACAGGCATATTGGTAGCCTACATTAAATGAGACTATAATAACAGACTAAACTCCTTGGTACAGTGTAGAGGGAGATAGAAAGGTTAGATGATGAGAGTATACTTGCTATGTTAGACTCATTCATTCATCCCAAGATCTATATTACAAATCTTTCATGATGACTATGATAAAGAATGAGCAAGTACTCCTGAACAATGTTATAATGAATATATTTAGCGGGTCAGAAAACACAGTAGAGAATTCTAACTATGAAACTTGAATTTCTAAATATAGTGCTTATGTGGTCCTATGACTGTAATGATCAAGTTGTGGAATTTAATTGCCCAAAATTGTTGCCTACAATTACTATAATAGATGAGGGATCCATAATAATATCCAAAATCATTTTTCTCAGTGAAACTGATGTTTGACTGATATCCAGAAGAGCAAAATCCAAGGGGAGCTATGGAACTCTTAATATACAAACAAATGTTAAGTTTTATCTGTGTAGTGAACAAAAGTGGTATTGTGGTACACCAATATATTCAGAGTTATAGGTAAATTTAGAGAATAACAGAAGAAAATAGATTACTTTCAAAATAACTTTTTTACCCATTAGAATAGTAGATTCTACCTGTGAATACTCTCCAGGTAAGAATGTTGTAACCATAATATTAAATAACTAGAATGTCCACATCAATTCACAAGCCAGTAGAACAGAGTTATTCCATGAGAGGCATACATTTGCCACTGAAATTGCCTTTCTTTGTAAGAGAAATATCGAGAAACAATACTACATTTCTGAGTGATTGTTGAGATAGCCAAAGCCACTCAAAAAAGAAAAATTCTGGGAGCAGGAGAAAGCCTTGTTGGAAGAAAGGTTTGAGTGGAAAGGAGAGGGTATAAGATGGAATAGCTTTGGTAAAAACGACTAATGTATTGTATTGGCTGGTTTTGTTTGTCAACTTGACACAGGCTGGAGTTATCACCAGAGAAAGGAGCTTCAGTTGGGGAAGTGCCGCCATGAGATCCAGCTGTGGGTCATTTTCTCAATTAGTGATCAAGGGGGGAGGTCCCCTTGTGGGTGGTAGAACCTCTGGGCTGGTATTCTTGGGTTCTATAAGAGAGCAGGCTAAGCAAGCCAGGGAAAACAAGCCAGTAAGGAACATCTCTCCATGGCCTCTGAATCAGCTCCGGCTTGATTTCTAGTCCTGACTTCCTTTTGTGATGAACAACAATGCAGAAGTGTAAGCTGAATAAACCCTTCCCTCCCCAACTTGCTTCTTGGTCATGATGTTTGTGCAGGAATAGAAACCCTGACTAAGACACTTATCCTTCATAATACACTTTCTAGTTTTGTTATACATACAAACAGATGTATAGCCCAAACACATATACACATATATAACACATACGAATATTACAAACACATATAAATAACATACATGTTATATTATATTATATTATATTATATTATATTATATTATATTATATAAATAACATATCATATATATTATTTCTCTATCTAAATTGATAAACTGGAGGTGGCAACGTTTTATAGATAAATTGGTTATGTTTGTGTTCCAAGGGGTAGTTAGTAATTCTAAAATCCTAACAGGAAAAGGCACCTCTATTAAATTTCTAAAGATATAATTTTTCAAAGCACGTTAAAATGTCCTTTCTTGCTGACTATGGTACCTTATGATACTGTATCACTTCTGCTCCCATAACTACATTATGAATCATATGGAGAGCTCTCTATGAACAGCTGCCTACATAAAAGAAACTCAGGCCTGGTTTTAAAGTGTTTCTATATATACCATAAGTTCATGTATCCCATTTCTGGGGATGGTTGAAGGACAGGGATGAAAGAAAATCTCAGAAGAACACCATGTGAATGAAAAACCTGTTTATTTGCTTGATTGGGGGGGGGGTGATTTGCTATTCTTGAAAGTGTAATGAATCAGAAATTCTGAACAAAAATCTGACTTGATCAGGTGGACACAATATGCACCTAAATAACTGATAGCAACTCGACCAAGAAAAGGATGTATGAATAGTGTTTTCTGCACAAAGAACATTTGATGAAAATACTCACCAAAGGATGATGTTAAAATGATGATTATTTTAATAATTGTATGGATAGAATGTCTCATTCTGTGAATATAATCTCTTTCTTCATATATTTTTGTCTTCACTCTTTGAATATATACTCAAAAGGCCATAATGAAGATAAGCAGGTGTGGATGGACTAAATAGAAGAGTCTCAATGCCCCAGGAAAATCTTGAAACATCAATTACACAGAGTCTAATTTGGAACAGTATAGACCAGTAGTTCTCAACCTTTCTAGTGTTATAAGCCTTTTGAATAGTTCCTCTTGTGGTATTGACCACCATAAATTAATTTCCATTGCTACTTCATAACTCCAATTTTGCTCCTGATATTACAATCAGGACATCACAATGTTAAAACACTGCAAGATATCTGGTATTCAAGTCCTGTAAAAACATTTTTTGACTCCCCATGAGGTTGCAAGCCACAGGTTGAGAAATGCTGCAATAGAGCAGCATTGCTATGGACCTACTCTCCATGATAACCAAGGAATTGGTATCATATTAATTTTAATAACCATTTCATAAAGAAAAGTGCAACACATCATTCTTATTGGAGAAATCATTTCTTATACTGATTGTTTTCATTTGTGCATGAAGAATCTCTTTCAAAGCTACAACCTGTGCTTTACACTATATCTTATCTTCACTGATGTAAGTCTGTATAACATTGCTAATGATAAAATAACTCACTTCAAAAATGCATATAATGATAGCTTATAGGTGATTGGATTCTCTGATATTACCATGTACCCCTGCTTCTTTGAAGTAGATAACTTGATCTAATAACAAATTATACTTAGAAGATTTGAAGACTCATGGAAATATTAAAGCACTATGAGATAATATTTTGGTGATCTACAACAATGCACTCCAAGATGTTACATGTGCTTGAGTTTATAAATATTATCAAATAATATATGGTAACATTTCTTTCATAAGCAGAATTTGTAGATCTTTGATTTGATGCATAGAAATGAGACAGGTCTTTTATTTTAGTTGGGCATGGGGCAAAGCCATACCTATCCTGAAATTAGCTTTATTTAGACCAGGCTGGACATGAACTCGGAGATCTGCCTGCCCCTACCTCCCAACTACTGAGGTTAAAGGTATACCCCACAGTCACCAAGCCCATCTAGAGATATTCTTGTTTAAGAGAAAAATATTTTAATTTGGGGTGCTTTTCAATATTTTGCTCCTTTCATCTCTGAAAAAAAATAACATGGAGACCTGGTATATTTATTACAAGCTTATGGCACAAAGATAGGAAGGTCTCTAGATTTTCTAACCTGACTGTGCTGCCATAGAATAATTCTCAGCCATAAGTCCCATTACTTGCCATCTTAGTCTTTCCTTGGCTGCTGTTACTCTATCACTGTCCTCATGATGACTCCCCTGGCAACCTGCTCCTGGTGAATGCTTCACGGTGAATCTTTCTCCTTGGTCTCTACCAGACACCCCTCTCTTGCAACTGGAAGTATGCCCCCTATTCTACTGCCAGGCTATTGGCTCAATCACCTCTGTATTGAGCAATCAGAGATGAAGGAAAATAATTTTTACAAAATATTAAGACAAGAGATGCTGAACATTTCCAGAATCCAGACATCAATCAGATCTCTGGGCATAATAATCAGCCTATGAACACATCGTTCACAAAACCATCGCCTAGCAGGTTAATAAAATCTATTTGAGTTTCTTGCTCTTCTCAGACACTAGAAAGAAAAATATATCATTCTTTTAGCTAGGTTATCAATTATGGTTGTTAACAGAAACGTGAAATACTCTGTTTTGTAAGGCGTGAAAAGATACTCTACCCCATTGGTAATGGTAAAGAGATACCTCCTCATTGGTTGTAGTGTTCTTTTATTAGTCAGGGGCAGTGAAGATAGGCCTTGGTCATTCTTGATCTATACTGTGCTTGGTGCCCTATGTTGTTTTATGCTTAGGACACATAAAAATGAAATCCAGACAGCACAGACTGGGAGGAGGAAGACTGACAGATCTTGTATCCTGGCATGCCACCACAGACTTGCCCCCTGCTCTTAGCACCCATGGGCCATAGACACCCATGTGTCACCTCACCATGCAGCAAAGATGAAGTATATCATTCAGGAGACCATAAATCATGTGGCAAGCCAGCAGCTGAAACTACTATAATGCACAAGTATGTGGTAGACTTAGGGGAGAGAAAGAGAAGTGGAATAACTTGAGCCTTATGAAGAGAGACCTAATTGGAGACTAAAGGATAAAAAGGAATAGAAATAGAAGTGGTCATTGAAAGTCTCCCAACCAAAACAACAACAACAACAACAGCAACAACAACAACAAAAACCCCACATGACCAGATTGTTTTAGTGCAGAATTCTACCAGAACTTCAAAGAAGACCTAATACCAATACTCTTCAAACTATGCCACAAAATAGAAGAAGAAGGAACACTACCCAATTCTATGAAGCCACAATTACACTGTTACCAAAACCACATAAAGATCCAAAAATGAAACCAATTTCCCTTATGAATATCAATGCAAAAATACTCAATAAAATTCTTGCCAACCAAATCCAGGAACACATGAAATGGATCATTCACCATAATAAGTAGGATACAGTGATTCTTCAATACATAAAAATCCATCAATGTGGACTACAGGAAAAAAAACTCAAAGACAAAAAATGCATGGTCATTTCATTAGATGCTGAAAAAGCATTTGACAAAATTCAGCAACTCTTCATGTAAAATTCTTGGAAATAACAGGAATTCAAGGCCCATACCTAAACAGTAAAAGAAATATACAGCAAACCAGTACCCAACATCATACTAAATGGACAGAAACTTGAAGCAATCCCACTAAAATCAGGGAGGAGATAAGGCTACCCTCTCTCTCCATATCTGTTCAATATAGTACTTGAAGTTCTAGTTAGAACACTTAGACAACAAGGGGATGTCAAAGGGATACAAATTGGAAAGGAAGAAGTCAAATTATCACTATTTGCAGATAATATGGTAGTATACTTAAGTGATACCAAAAACTCCACCAGAGAATTCCTACAGATAATAAACAATTTCAGCAAAGTGGCCAGATATAAAATTAACTCCAAAAGATCAGGAGCCTTCTTATACTCAAAGGATAAGCAAGCTGAGAATGAAATTATTAAAACAATACCTTTCACAATAGTAACAAACAATATAAAGTATCATGGTATGACTAACAAACATGTGAAAGATCTGTGGGACAAGAACTTCAAGTCTCTGAAGAAAGAAATCAAAGAATACCTCAGAAGATGGAAAGATCTCCCATGCTCATGGATTGGCAGGATTAATATAGTAAAAATGGCCATCTTGCCAAAAGCAATATACAGATTCAATGCAACCCAATCAAAATCCCAACTCAATTCTTTATAGAGCTAGAAAGAGTAATTCTCATATTCATCTGGAATAACAAAAAAACCCAGGATAGTGAAAATTATTTGCAACAATAAAAGAACTTCTGGGGGAATCAGTATCCCAGACCTCAAACATTACTAGAGAGCAATAGTGTTAAAAATTGCCTGGTATTGGTACTGACAGGCAGAAAGATCAATGGAATAGAATTGAAGACCCAGAAATGAATCCATACACCTATGGTCCCTTAATCTTTGACAAGGGAGCTAAACTCATCCAGTGGATAAAAGGTAGCCTTTGCAACAAATGGTGCTGATTCAACTGGAGATCAGCATGCAGAAGAATGCAAATCTATCTGTTGATATCTCCTTGTACAAAGCTCAAGTCTAAGTGAATCAAAGACTTCCACGTAAAACCAGACACACTGACACTAATAGAAAAGAAAGTGCTGAAGAGCCTCGAACACGTGAGCACAGGAGGCAATTTCATGAACAGAACACCAGTAGCTTATGTTCTAAGATCTAAAATTGACAAATGGGACCTCATAAAATTGCAAAGTTTCTGTAAGGCTAAAGACAATGTCAATAGGACAAAACAGCAACCAACAAATTGGGAAAAGATCTTTACCAACCCTACATCTGAGCAGCAGCATTCCATAAATGGCCAGTCTCACCACTTAGGGTCATAGTGAGGGGCTGTTGTGGAAAATATTTAACAATGATCCTGCCAACTCTCCTGCCCTGCCAGACTGCAACAACATGTCCTGGCGGGGTCCTGCTTGGCACCAAGCTATTCTCTCACAGCTACCTCCCACAGCATCCCAGCTGTGTTTTCACTCTGATGTAAATCCCTTCAATTGGTGGATCTACATTCCAGTTGCAAAGTAAATTAAAACCATTAACGTTTAATTAAACAATCAGACTTATGTATAAATAATATTACTATTTACAAGATGTTAATACAATAATTTTAGAGCCAATTGATAAAAGCTTTATCCCAATATTCCTAGCCTTATAAAACCAGCTATTTGTGGCTAGTAAAAGCCATGTAGTTCCTTATCCGAAGCCATCTTGATTCTCTTCCATTCTCCTGCAACCTCTGTCCCCCAAACTCCTATCTCTGCCTCCCTTTTCCTGTCCAAACACAGGACTTCCACTGCTCTAATATGATTGGACATGGAACATCCTGCAACAAGGCACCAACTAGAACTATGTCTAAAGGTATTGTCTGGGTTTGTGGCTACACAGTGGCAGGGGTTAGTGTTGATATCCGTGGCTCATCTTACCACTAGAGAACATGGAGATGTCTCTGGATTGGAGAGCTGGCTCTGTTATCAGGAAAGAAGATATGGCAACTGAGATGGTCCTGTCCCTCACCAGCTGAAGCACTTGGGAGAATGAGCCCTTAATCTCACCTGCACATTACACAGTACAATTGGCGAGTGGTTGTGGGAGAATCTGATACAGAGGATAAGAGCAAGGGAGAGTTGGTTCCACCATTCCTCTGCTATGAACTGACCATGACAGTGTGAGTTGCCCTGGGCATCCTTGTCTCTTAGCACTGGAGGCAGTTAGAAGAACTGGACCCAAGAGCATCAGAGCCAGAGAGCTGACCTTTTTCATGCCAGTGGTAGTGTTGGGTGGGTTAGCCAGAGAAGTGGTAGAAAGCTCATCCTGGCAGTATGGGTAAGAGAGAATTGTCTTGCTGACTAGTTCAGCTCCCACCCAGGGCCCAGACACAGGTCTCTGAGTTGGCCCATCCCAAAATCTGCACCATCTGCAAATGTGGGATGTGTGAAAAAGACAGTCTTGCTAATCCAAATCTCTATGACACAGGGCAACAGGGCAAAAACACTAAGCAAGAGGAGTCCCTATGAGGATCCAGTATTGACAGTGTCACAGAAGCCAGAGACCTTAAACCAGACCAATGAAATGATTCATTGCAGTGAACATTTGCATTTGAAGATGTATGGACAGAGTGACAGACTATGCAACACACGGTGACATACTACAGCCTCTGCAATGGGATGTTTTTCCATTCTCTCTCTCTCTCTCTCTCTCTCTCTCTCTCTCTCTCTCTCTCTCTCTCTCTCTCTCATGTGTGTGTGTATGTGCGTGTGTGTGTGTGTGTTTGTGTGTTTGTGTGTTATTTGGAGGGTTGCAAGAGTGAAAGGAAGATACAAGGGGACAGGGACATGAGTGGGATTGGGGTGCATGAGTGAAACTCATAAAGAATCAGAATTTTCCTTTTTAAAGAGTGAAAGAGCTACTCTAATCTTTCACCTCCAATCTCATCCTATGATTGAGGTCAATATCACATTGTAACAAACCAAGTCAGACAATGCTCAAATCTCTTAAGTAATACATTTTAGTGTTACTCCCATGTAGTAGTATAAATCATGGACCTGAAATCAGTACAATGAAATCTTTATGTTCACCATATAAGTATGTCCACATACATACTAACCACACTCCAAAGTTCTGCTGCACTCAGTTATATACAGGGAAATCTTCAGCTGCTCTCAGTTATATATAGGGAAACCTTCTATTCCTCTTTACTTATTTCTCTCACTGCAACCAAATTTTCTAACACCTTTCCCTTCCCTCCTATGATATATATCCATACATACCTGTTTGTACCTCAAGTCTTCCAAGAAAAATTGGGAATGTATCCTTTTTAAAAAATATTTACCATTAGGTGTATTTTCTTTTCTTATTTTAATTTTTTATTTGTTGAAAAGGGAAATAAAAACACTTTATGATAAAATTAAAGATTTACATGGAAAATATTTCAGATAAACACATTGAAATTGACAATTTTCATGGAAAATTAAGGAGTAAAGTATTAGACATGTAAAACATTGCTAAATTAATTGAAATATGGGATAAAAACATTTTATGATAGAAGATTTACGTGGAAAATATTTCTGATAAAACTTCCGGAGGACGCTGCTATACCTCTCCTGGGCATATATCCAGAGGATTCCCCAGCATGCAATAAGGACACATGCTCTACTATGTTCATAGAAGCCTTATTTATAATAGCCAGAAGCTGTAAAGAACCCACATGTCCCTCAATGGAGAAATGGATCCAGAATATGTGGTATATTTATACAATGGAATACTACTCAGGAATTAAAAACAATGAATTCATGAAATTCTTAGGCAAATGGTTGGAACTGGAAGATACCAACCTAAGTGATGCAACCCAATCACAAAAGAATACACATGGAATGCAATCACTGATAAGTGGATCTTAATTATCCCAGAAGCTCTGAATTCTCAAGACACAACTAGCATATCAAATGATACCCAAGAAGAGGGAAAGAGAGGGCCCTGGTTCTGAAAAGAGTTGATCCAGCATTGTAGGGGAGTACCAGGACAGGTAAATGGGAGGGGGTGATTGGGAAATGGGCAGAGAGAAGAGGGTTTATTTCCTTTATTATGTAACTTTTCTATTTTAGAAAAATTTAGTATATTGAAATGTTTTATAATTTTATACTATTACTTGATGTTAATATAATCTGATTATATCTTAATATCTTATATGTCAGAATCTATTTATGCAAAGGATTTAGCCACTAGCTAAATATTTTTACATGAATATATTTGAAGTTTTTTGTGTATATGTGTGTAGATGATATATGTTTATAGTGTGTAGATGTGTGTTTATAAAGGCAGGAAAATCAAAGATGAAGGAAGGGGGAGAAGGGGGAAGAATACAAGAACTAAGACAAGGCATATAAGAAAAGGGGATGCAAAAAAAAAGAAAAGGGGATGCAAAAGGAGAGAGGAAAAATAGCAATTCATAAAGCATAAGAAATCAATTGAATATTGAAATATAATTTGCCTATAAGAACTATAGTATAAGAAACTATTATGGGTGTTAATAGCATCACACTAAGGACAACAGACGATTACAAAACAAAATATGATATTCTCAGTGTTAGTAAAATATTCTATCAAATTTTTGAAGTTAGATAATTTGATATCTCAACTTACAGTGAACCCAAAATATTATAATCACCTGAATTTTTCAAAGTAACAAAAGTATCATATCATACTCTGAAGACTAAGTGTGTTTCTAATTCCTTCATTTCATTTTTTTTGTATTCTTATATGAACATCACAGTTTTATCTGATTTTTAATTGTCAGTAAGGCAGAGATTTTTACTTTGCTTTTGAGGTCTCCTAAAACCTAGTAATTGTAACTGTGAGAACAGATTTTCTATTTAAAAATATATGGCATCCAAAAAGAGGTAATCATATGGACTCAATATCAAAACTGAAAAACTGAAATGACATATAGAAAAACACACAAATAAAGAAATAGTCAGAGCTGCTACAAGCTCACCCAAAGAAAAGCTGCTGATGCTGTGAACTGAGGCACCACAGAAACGATAATCTTGACAAATTGCTCTAAGCAGAGGGAGGTGAGGGGCTCTAAGGAAACTGTTGTGTTAGGTAGCTTTCAAGCTGCTTTTCCTTGAAAACCAGGAAACCCAACAGCTTCTCACAGGATAGCTTTGAGGAAGAGTCCCTGGTGGCTGTCCAGTGTCTGGGAGATAATCATTATAAAACTCACCCTGAGTTCTTCATAAAAAATGCTTACTCTAGAGGGAGAAACACTCCAGTGGATCCTTGTTCTCATTGGAAAGGGCAATTTCTCTGCAGTACCCTTCTGACTATTTGTCTCAATTGAAGGGGAAAAATAGATCACAGAGGTCTTCGCTTCAAATAAATATAATGGGGACATTGCAGATAGAGATGGGATGAAGGGACAGAAGGACAAATAAAACAAAAGCCAATGGTTCTGTTAGAGAAATACTTGGAATATCTTAGCCTCTAGTCACGATTCCACTGAAATGAGGCTTAACTCTGAGATTACTGAACACTTCATCTCTGTGGCACTTCAGCACTGCAGGGGCAAGGCACCACTGTAAGAATGAGGAGTGCAGAAATAAAAGATAGAGTCTCTCTGAAGAGACATAGAGAAGTAAAACAAAATTAACAGGGATGATGAAAACCCAGACATGGGTGAAATTTTAGGCTACTTGAATCTATAGCCATGGCAGGTAATTGTTTTATTTTTGGTGAGATTATCGAGACTAGTTAAAGACACCCAATTGGAGCACATTATTAGGCATTGGGCACCGTAAGATAATAATGATAGTGATTTTATTGTCAGCAACCTTTAGTACATTCAATCATTTTCTTTAAGGTACATTGTTTGGAACTGGTTTGTTTTGCTATTTTATTAGTAAGCTCACAGATCCTTCCCTTGCACCTATCTGCCTTGAGCATGGAGAAGAAATTGCCAGACTAGCTTTTAGCAACTAACTGGACTCTTATGATAGCATACTTGTAATCACACTTTACTGATATCTTAAAAAAAAAAACTACATTTCAACTGAAAACAGAAACAAAGCAACAATCAAACACATTGTAGCCTCTAACTATAGATCATAACTTTCTTCTTCTTCTTCTTCTTCTTCTTCTTCTTCTTCTTCTTCTTCTTCTTCTTCTTCTTCTTCTTCTTCTTCTTCTTCTTCTCCTCCTCCTCCTCCTCCTCCTCCTCCTCCTCCTCCTCCTCCTCCTCCTCCTCCTCCTCCTCCTTCTTCTTCTAGCTTTGTTCAAGCCCAGACCTCTTCAAATGCCATAAACTAGATCTTCAGGAAATAAGTATTACTAAACAGAAATATATTTATTGATTTACTTGCTTGCTATTTTACTGGGTTATGTCATGTAGTTGATATCAGTCTTCACCTTTCTCTTCCCACTTTTATTATTACAGCAGGTGTCATTTGCTGGGCATCTATACATAATATCTAGAAGAATCTACAGTTACTATTTCTTTTTATAGTTTAATTTAAAGTTTTATTAGATATTTTCTTTATTTACATTTCAAATGTTATCCCCTTTCCTGGTTTCCTCTCCAAATACTCCCTATCCCATCACACCTCCCCCTGTTCAGCAACCCACCTACTCCCTCTTCCCTATCCTGGCATTCCCTATATTGGGGCATTGAGGCTAACCTCTAACTATAGATCATAACTTTCGTCTTCTTCTTCTTCTTCTTCTTCTTCTTCTTCTTCTTCTTCTTCTTCTTCTTCTTCTTCTTCTTCTTCTTCTTCTCAGGACAAGGCCCTCTCTTCCCTTTGATGTACTATTTCTAAAGAGGGAAGTGAAAGTTTGTACCCAGTAATTCATCAAGAACCACTGATTTATACAATATGGATTTTTGGCATTTTGTGCCATCCCCTATTTAAAAAAAAAATCTGTAATTGTACAAATAATTACTTCCAGGTATCCCCATGTCACATGATCCTTCAGTAGAGCCAGATTGGCTATGCTAATGTAAGTTACTGTAATACTGTGTGTTAACATTTTTAGTCAGTTAGGAGACACACTCCTGTAACATCTCATGACACTGTAATACTAGGACCATTACAAAGCTTCTGCAGTGTTCTTCTTTTCTAGTTATAATTTTATCAAGGATGAAATAAGCTGAGCTGTCAACACAAGCATACATTAGTAATGGTATCAATTACGGTAGTACCATAAAGATTGCTGACATGTTGTAAAATCAACAAGGACAAAAGGTGAGGGAATAGAGTCAGCTGAGGCTGCAAAGGTCCTTGGAAGAGGGCAAGGGGACAACAAAGCAGATTATGAAAGGCAAACCTAGGGAAAGCAAAGATGTGAAGACGACAGGCTCTAGTTATTGGAAGAGTTTCTGTGAGGATTTCTTCAAGGCTCTAAGGATCACAAGTAGCATTATTCAAGATTAGAGAGTGATATTCCTAGCCACTGTGAAGAACCTTAGGTTTCTACATAGGGGCTTAAAAGAAGGAAAGTTTGACATCCTCTGCCTCTGTATGCTGCTATGGTCATCGAAGCATTGACAGCTGAGTACCACAGTCACTGCCCAGAGCAACAAGCCCCTCACTTGAGATTGAATAACTCAAGTCAGTTTTTGTCTTTGAAGCTGGAATCTGCCAAATTAAAAAGTTGTAATATAATAGAAAGATCGATAAAATGGATTTTCTACAATCTTCAGATGGTTCTCTATATGTAAGTTTTATTTTATTTGCACACTACTTTGTCAAGAATGGTGATGTCTATAGTTATTCAAGATATAGGAGGCATTCCTTATAACAAGGACCTACTAGTATATGGTTATATTTCTGAGTTTAAATAATGTCAAATTACCATTTAGTTTTAACATCCTTTATCCTGACATATTTATGAGTACCTGAGCATTTCTTCTATAAACCTGCAAATTCCATGTTAAATTATATTATTCCTTTTGCCTCATATTTAAATTACTAACAGTGGAGACTGAAAAGTATTACATTTAGTTTTGCTTTCTTGTCTTCTCTGCACACCTCATCCACACAGTTCCTAACATCACCCAGGCTGCTGTTAAACTCTAGATTCTTGTACTTTTACCCCTAGAGCACTGCAAGCACAGAGATGTCTTGTCATACCTTCTTACTTAGTGCTGTAAGACTCCTTATCTTGCCACTTACTTTACCCTGAATAACATTTCATCCATCCTCTAAAAGGAGGGGACAAATAAATACTCTTAATTTACTTTAATCTGAAGATTTTTTATTTACCCTACACTCTGAATATATGTCTGTGGGTCTGTGGGTTTTGATGTAAGATTCTATTGATAGATCATTTCCTGCAATAATTGAATAATGTGAAATTTTCCTTTCAATTTTTATTGTTTATTATGAGAGATCCACTTAAATTCAAGTATCCTTCCAGGCAAGATGTTTCTTTTAGCTTTTCAGTGGAGGATATTCATAACAGAACCTCTATATATTTTGGAACTTGTAATAAATCAAAACAATTTTCAATATATTAATTGAATAATTTATTTAATAATAGACAACTCTATTTCCTCATTAGAATATGGGCTTATAAAATGTCTCAAATACATTATGTGCAAATTTGTGTTGAACCAGTTTTTGACTAACAGTGAGTAGTCAATGTTTGCCACTTCCAGCATTTTATTTATACAAATCTCAAATTCCTAAAATTGCTCCTAAATCCTGAGAATTTTCTAGTCATTTTTTTGTACAGGATCAGTTTATGCACATGGAACATGGGGTAACACTCTATTTACTTATTTTGTATTTAAATATTTTAATATTTCACTTATTTTGAATTTAATTATAATTTTAAGTAAAATATGATGTCAGATTTTATCCTCATCATCAGCACTATCAAGTGTTTTATAAACAGGGTTTGTAATCCAGGCTGGTGTTAAAGTTGGGACTATTGACTCATTCTCTTAGGCCCAATGATTTCACACATTTGCTACCATTCTGGTTGGGTAGGTGTTCTAGTGTACATAGATGAAATCAATAATGTCTCTAGATAATGTTATTTCAGAGCATTTTACTTATTTTGATAAATTAATCCCATTTCATACAATATTTTGTCTTTTTCACATCATAATTATGCTATGCATAATTATGCTATGCATAATTATGCTTAAGACTCTTGAACTGTCTTCAGTCTATGCTCTTTTTATCTAATTCAGTTTCCTGAACTCCTGCTCCTTTGTTTGCAGTTTAAGATAATTATTTTTTTTAATTTTTGAGAATTTCATGCATTTATTTTTTATCAAATCCATTTTTATTCCTACACCTACATTTCTATCTTCCAGTAGTTTCCCTTCCCAATATGGTGTGCTTTTTAAAAAAACAGTCTATTTAATGCTACTTGTGTGTGCAGCAGTGTGAAACCATGTATTGAAACAGAAATAGCTGTATTTCTCAGGATCCATATTTCTGAAGAAATCTAACCCTGCCTCCATGGGCAGCTACAATTAATGATACCTCCTCGGATACCAGAAGATTTCATGAACAACCAACAATTCATATTGAGATATTGATTTGCTTACTGATTTTCTGAGATACCTATTTCTTCTCACTCTTACATTCTTTCCATGCTTTATCCCATGATGATCCCTGAGGTGTGTGTGTGTGTGTGTGTGTGTGTGTGTGTGTGTGTGAGAGAGAGAGAGAGAGAGAGAGAGAGAGAGAGAGAGAGAGGGGGGGAGAGGGAGAGAGAGAGAGAGACAGAGACAGAGAGAGAGGGAGAGAGAGACAGAGAGAGAGAGAGAGAGAGAGAGAGAGAGAGAGAGAGAGAGAGAGAGAATGTACATTGGTGTCCCATTATGAGCTGTTGTTTGGCAAACTATTGCTGTGGAGATGCAGACAAATATCAACTTACCCCAAATAGAGCAATTAAGACCAAAGTATAGACAACACCTAAGAGACTAACTTTTTTTTTATTCGATATATTTTTTGTTTACATTTCAAATGACTTCACTGCTGAGGTTATTTTCTGAAGCATAAATAACTGAGGAAGAACTGCATCACCAAAGGCCACCCAAAAATAGGTGACAGCTTGAAAAAGCTGAACAACTGTATGGGAATGCCTACAGACACCTCAACATGTTACAGAATGACGTTTCCAGGTAAATCCATTGGTCTGACCTCTTGCAGTACGTTTGACTAATCTTTTGTTTCTTCCAGATATTTCGGCTCATCTCTACTTCTTTAAAGTTACTTGGTTGATCTTTTCTTTTTTGATGCTGTTTAGCTAGTCTCGGCTTCTTTTAGGTAGTGGGGCTTGCCTGAGACTGATTTTGAACAGTCTTTTCTGTCCATACACTCTTATGGAGGGAGGGACCTTGTGAGTTTAGTCAATATCAGAGCTACGCTCATGTTATTTTTGTTTGTTTGCTTGGTTGTCAAGACAGTTTCTCTGTGTAGCCTGGGCTATCCAGGAAGTCTGTAGATCCCACTGGTCTTAAACTCACAGAGATCACACTGCCTCTGCCTCCTAAGTACTGCATTTAAATATATATTGCCACCACTATCTGGCCCTGTATCTAGTTTGAGTTGTTTACTTGTCTTAGGGAACTTCCTTAAATATTTCATCTACCATGTAATATTCTTTTGTTTCATCTCATTAAACATTATATCTTAAGGATATTTTTAATCAGAGATTTTTATCTCAGAGGAAGATATACCACTATACCATAATATCTGAGCACTCTACAGTCACTTATTTCTGCATATTTTCCAGCTCTTCATCTCTGTATTGATTGCTATCTACTAAAAAAAGAGAGCTTCTCTGATCAGGTTTGAGAGCTCACTAATCTATGGCTATAAAGATAATTCAAGGAGCAGTTTATTGATATAACCATTAAGAAAGGTAATATTAGTAAGTTTTTCAAGAGGTGCTATGAGCTTGGCAGTCATGTTTTTGGGGTTTAAATGAAGGTTCTAGAAATACGTTTCTTCCTATGGAACATATTTTGAATCCAATTAGAAAGTGTTTGGTAACTCCATTTACTTTCATATCCTTACTGCACCACTTGACATATTGAGCCAGGCCAACTGTTGTTGTAACTCATAACTTAGTGAACATTTTGAGGATTTTTTGTTAATCCTAAGAGATGAAAATAAGATCACTAACACAAATTTTTGAGTCAACTTTGAACCACGCTCTATTAAACATTGGCAAGAAAGACAGATACAGGCGAGGTCTCTACCCAGAATTCTCAGAGAATGGCTCCAAATTACATTAAACGGAGGCTTATGACATCTAAATCCATAAACCTGCATGCTTTTTACTTTTGTCCAATCAGGGACAAGCATATATCCTGCCATACTTCCTGTCTATTTACTCCTGTCTACTATCAAATACATCCTGTACAGTTGAGACAACCAGCCTTGGTTACTGAAGTAAAAACAATGCCCTGTTACCCTATATAATAGCTCCAGAGTTCAAGAAAGTTATCTGACTTTGGGCAAGTGAAGCTTTCAGGTTAAAGCCATATTTGTCTTACAGATCTCCTGAGCACAATAATTTATACTTACAACTTAAATTTAGCCCTCACCTTTTCATTCCTGGCAGCATACATTGAAACTTCCAGTTCTATGAAAGCTAACAGTAGGGGTGAAGCCCCCAGATAAGGATCAGCTTGATTTCTATGTACAGTATTATTCAAATTTGTGATGTTTTCAGCAATAGAGTTTTACTGTTGAATTCTAACGATAACCAAAAACAATGAGTAGTGGGTAATGTTTGAGGGTGGTCTTTTGGACCCTACTGATTAACAACTGAAAACAAATAATCAAGCATAGAAACCACTAATCCATCTTAGATAATGGCCTTTTCATTTGAAATCTTACAATGTCTGTGGTTGGCACTGTTCCCCCATGAAAAGATAAATCCACATAAGTCACGTTAAATATGTAAATATTTTAGGAAGCTTCTACATTAGTAGATTTCTGAATAAACTTTCAAGGGATTTGGTGTTAGTTATCTGTCCACCTTCCGTCTCCTCTATTTTACCCTGACAAACTCACCCTATTTAAACTTTGCTTTTTTTTCACTCTAGTTCCCCAATCTATGTCCTTATCATTCCATCTGTCTTCCATTGATACTCCCATGCCTCCTTTTCTTTCTCACGTATGTCAAGACATGGTGTCTCTGAACATCAAAGTTGGTTTTCTTAAATAAGAAAGAATGTTGTAACTTTATCTTTCTGGATTTTGGTATTTTCATTCTGAATGTCATTTCCAGATCCATCTAATTACCCATAATTTCTCTTTTTTAACAGCTAAAATATCTACATATCTTCTTGTATATGTGGAACACATTTTCAATATCTATTTATCTGATGGAATTATTTAACCTCAGTGTATTGACTCTTGAGTACATCGTTAATTTAACAATTTTCAAACTACTTTTCTTCAACCTCTATATGATCTTTATTGTATTTTTAAAAATGGAATGAGTCTCGGGATTTTATATACTCCAACAATTAATGTTATAAAGACCCAGTATTTTTGGAAATTTTACATATTTATGATATGATATATTATTAAAAATACACTTACTGATAACGCAGAAAACAAAATAAGATTTCTTTGATGTGCCAAACACCTAGCTTTCAACATTCATAGTGGTGCAACTCTTTAATACAATTCTTAGTATTGTGATGACTCCACAACAAATTATATACATGTTTTTATATAATATATATATATATATATATATATATATATATATATTATACTCCAAAACTTTAATTTTGCTACTACTATAGATTGTAATGTAAATATCTACTAGGCAAAATCTCTAATATGCAATATCTATGAAATAGTCTTTATCGAGAGCTTTGCTTATCAGTGTATGTAATAACAGTCAAAAGAAACACTGCTTGTAATTTTATTAATTGTGACAGCACTGGAACATCAGGGATCTCTGTATTGTGTTATCCCTTATCTCATCCATGTGAAGACAGGCACAGTCAAGCTTTCACATTTGGGGTACCAGAGTAATGAAGGCAGAGGAATGACCATGATGGGGAAAAAAACAGGATACAGGTGTGTGATGGAGAAGCATAGATCTACAGTACCTAACCTGGAGGTTAAATCCTAGGAAAGTTGGGCTAGAGATGGCTCAGAGGATAAGAACACTTGCTCTCACAGATGATAGGGATTTGTTTCCCAGCAACTATATGGCACTTCACAAACAGACTGTTACTCCAGTTACAATTCCTTTTACTGACCACCACAGACACTGGGCATAACATAATACAATGAGGTACATGCATGCAAGACATTCATGTAAATAAAAGACAAATTCAAAAGTTAAAACATTTATGGAAGTGATGTTTATAAAGCAGACCCAAAGCTTTACATACAGTCTTTAAGAAGTTCTTTGAAAGTAATAACAATTTTGTTTTAGATTTTGTGATACTATAAAAGAATCTTAAGAACTGGATGAAGAAATACAGAAACCCAGCGGCTTCACAATAATAGAACTGTGTACAGAGCCATATTGGGGAGTCATACCATGGTAGGAACTTGACCTTGGCCAAGGACAATCCCTGGCTTCCTGCAGGTCTGCTGTTAGGGCATAATAGGGAAGTAGGTTAAGGCAGGAATTTTTATCCTAGGGTGGAGAAGTTCAGAGTGAAGGTTAAGCTCATTGTTCCTCCAGGTCTACGAATTCCTGAATTAAGCAGGTGACCCACCCAGCTGCCAGAGCAGTAGAGACAGGGACCACCAGGAGAAGCTAGAGACTTCTGCCAGAACTCAGCCTGGAGACTGGGGGGAAGGGCTTGCCCAAACTGTTAAAAGGTCTGACTGCCATTAAAGTTGGGGCCTCGATCAGTAAAATATTGTCCTGGCCTTCTTTCTTTTTGCCCCTTCCCCATCTAGCCCTCAGCTTCTGTTCAAGCAACCCAGTTTGTAATAGTTGCAGGCAGCTATGGAATACAACAGAACTGTGATAAAAAACAAAAGACAGTTACATGGAATCCTGGAATCCTTCATAGAGCATTGAGTAGAAATGCTAGGAAACCTACTAAAGTTTTCCATCCATGGATATTTGAATCTAGTAATAAGCACACAATTTTAAAAAACTAATTAAAAACCCATTGTTTATTGGATACTTACATTACTTTTATTTATTGCTGCTGTGACCAAATACATAATAAGGAATAACTTGGAAAGGAAATTCTTATTTTTCTTACAGTTTGAGGGTTAACATATTGTCTTTTATTGCAGGAAAGTATTTTTTTTGTTTTTGTTTTTGTTTGTTTTTTAAATATTTTTTATTTTCTATATTCTTTGTTTACATTCCAAATGATTTCCCCTTTCCCGGATCCCCCTTCCTCATATGTCCCATAAATCTTTTTCTCTCCATCCCTTCTCTAATCACCTCCCTCCTTTTTCTCTGTCCTTATATTCCCTGCCAATGCTAGATCAATCCTTTCCAGGATCAGGACCCTCTCCATAATTAATATCCACTTATCAGAGATTGCATTCCATGTGTATTCTTTTGTGATTGGGTTATCTCACTTAGGATGATATTTTCCAGATCAAACCATTTGGCTAAAAATTTTGTGAATTCATTGTTTCGGATCTTCAGGAATTTGTTCAAATTGTGATGAGGTTTAGGTAGCAGACTGCAGGCACGAAGTGTATCTAGGCCTTAAGACCACAAGGCCTGCCCATAGTGACGTACTACTTCAGGTTTTACTCTACCTCTAAATATTCTAAACCCTTCCATATCATCCCTACTGCATGGGGACCTACTGTTCCAATGCAGGAACCCCTCGCTGGCTGGGCAACAGTTCATATTCAAGTCAAAAGTATCCTAGTCTGTAAAAAAGGAGAAAAATGCAGTGAAATGTGGACTTTTAGGAGTTACTAAATCCCTGTGTTGTGCTTAACCACCCTAAACTGCAAATACCAAGATATAAACCTCATGTGTTTTTTTTCTTTTTCTTTTCTTTTGTTTTCTTTCTTCCTTTTGTTTTCTTTCTTTCTTTCTTTCTTTCTTTCTTTCTTTCTTTCTTTCTTTTTTCTTTTGGAAAGGAGCTGAAATATTCAGAAACAAATTTGAAGGGGAAAGGGAAGTCAGTGAGGAAGGAGTGTGGCCCATCACTGAATTACAGGCAAGTTCTCCCTTTCAGGCCTACTGGAATCATGCCAGGAGACCTAACGGAATCAGTAATGCCCCCGCATCACATGCAGAGACCTTCATTAACAGTTGTCTGAAATTCATTCAACAACGGTGGACATCATATTTTATAAGGAAGGAGGCCATAGAGTAAACATTTTAAGGCTTAGAGGCCATTGGTTTTCTGTTTTCTCTGCTGAATTCTGTAGATATATAAGATAGTTCAGAAAGAGCTACAGGCAAGAGAGAAATCAATGAGTGTTTCTCCAGTTCAAATTTTATTTACAAAGTGAATATCCTGCTGGATTGCACTCTAAGCTATACTTTGTTCGCTCTTTTTATATCATATCACCTTGAATATTGTCAGGTTTTATCATTTGTTCCTCTCCAGAAAGCTCATGAGAGAAGTAACTTAACAATACTGGTCTATGAAAGAAAATCCAGAATCTAAAGATAAGCAGAAATTAGTTCATAAAGCATCTGCATTCCCCACATGCCAGAGTGTGCCTGCTCTCATCCATTCAGGTCAGAAAAGGCACAGACACAACCTCAGAAGTAACAGAGAAGCTCTAAGGAGAAAGGCCAGGTAAGGAGCATAAATCTTTGCACTGACGTGTCACCCATTAGCAGAAAGAAATAGAACTACCTGCTGAGATAGGGCCAGGAAGCCAAGCAAAGAAAAAGAGGCTGTGTTCTCAAAGCAAACACCAACTGGGGAGCATTTGTCCCCTAGGCAGGCTTTTCTCTGAGGTGAACTCCTTTCAATGTATCAATATCAGCAGCGTCAGAGGGCACATAAACTAGAACCTCAAGCAAAAGAAAACAATGTGGCCGAAGACTAAAAGGATCAAGTTCAAGTTTTAAACAGCTTTGTGGGAGAGACATTTTTGACAGAATTATCAGCGAGTGCAAATGTCCTTAAGTTACAGTTCCCAGCATTCCATACAGGGAATGCAGGGTGTAGGAATGTAAAGGAGATGCATGCGCAGGAGCATTTAGTTGTGTGGCATGGATTTGTATAAAAATTTTAGTCATAGCGACTGTTAGGAAGGCAGCTGATTAGATTTAGGTCATCACAAAGATTCAGTTTTATTTGATTGTTTTCTACAAGAGCAAATTATTATTCTTAATCTAAGCACCAGTAAGAGAAATCATATGCTTGGATTCTAATTAGGCCAGTTTAAACAATCTCAAAAAGGGATTTCTAAAAACTTCATAGATTTTTACTCTCTATATTTGTACTTTCATTCAACAAGAAAACATAATAAAATAAAATAAAATAAAATGAACAAAAATTACATCAAATTTGAATAAGACAAACCAACTCTAGGAAAGGAGCCTCAAGAGAAGGAACTAGAATCAGAGACCTATTCGTTCACACACTCAAGAGTCCTATAAAAATACTAAACTGGAAGCAATACTATATATTTGGAGGATTTGGTACAGACCTCTGTCAACCCTGTGCTTGCTGCTTCAGTGTCTGTAAGTTCATATGAGCTTTGCTCAGTGATTTAGAAGGGCCTTTTCTCCTGCTCTCCTCTATCCCCTCTGGCTTACAGTCTTTCTGCCTACCTTCTCTTCCTCAAGGTTCCTTGAGCTATGAGGAAAGGAATCAGACAAAACCATCTCACTTAGCACTGTTATTCAATGTCTACCTCTGTCTGTCTCTGTCTCTGTTTGTTTGTCTTTCTCTGTCTCTGTCTCTGTCTCTGTCTCTCTCTGCATAATATATGACTGTTGGTCTTTATATCTGTTCCCATATACTCTGGAAGAAACCTTCTTTAATAATGGAAATAAGCCACTGGTCTAGGAGAATTGCAGAATATCATTAAACATCATTGTATTGTTACTATTTATTTATATTTTAGAACAGTTATATTTAGTTTTACTCTAGGTCTCTGAGTAATCTGGTCTCTAATTCTTGGTAACACAAGTAGTGTTACATACAGGTTTGAGCCTGTGGAGTGTGCCTTAAGTTAATTCAGACATTGATTGGTTTCACCCATAAGCTTTATGCTACCACTGGCCTAGCATATCTTTACCTGTTTCAATTTCTATTAAAATTCAAGTGTAATGAAAAAAATGATGTAAATTTTATTTAAAAAATCTATTGAGTATTATTAAGTAGATGTTTTCATAATTAGAAAGTTATCACATACATAAAAAATCTAAGCACCTCATTCAAAAAGAGAAGCATTGGTGGTTTTTTTTTTTTTCTGCATGTCTATTTGTGTGAGAATGTCAAATCTTGAAGTTGTAGACAGTTGTGAGCTGCTGTATGGGTGCTTGGATTTGAACCTACATCATATAGAAGAGCCTAACCCCTCCACTGGCAAACAATATTGAATATATGATAGAACCATTTCAAGTAGAAGATTCAAGGAAAATGAGATATATGTGAATAACTGAAGGTCATTGTTAATGCTAATGAGATTTTTAATAGTAGAGAGAACTTAGGGGTATATATAAATTATAAATTCTATAGTCATTCTGTAAAATAGTCAATAGTGATTAATTAAAGATAAAATACATATTGAATAAAAGCAGCAATAATAGTTTTTGCTATAATAAATTTTATTACAATGATAATGGTTGTATTGAGAAAAGTGGATCATTCAAGGCAGAAGTGACAAGATTGTCATTAATAATTATTTTTAAGATGTAAAAGCAATTTTTGTGTATAGGTATGAGTGTGTGCACACATGATGATGCCTATGAAGGTGAAAAGAAGGCATTGTTTCTACTAGCACTAAAGTTATAGCCATGCTATGTGGATATTAGGAACCAAACTGCCATAATCTGTAAGAATACCAGGTGCTCATAACCAGTGAATGATCTCTCCAGCTCTACTATATTACTTTTTGCTCATGGACCATTATTAAGGAGAGGGAAAAATGATACAAGAGCCATAAAGCAAGGGAATCTGCTGCAAGATTGTGTCCTCTAAACATGATAAGGAAATTATATTTTGAAATGTCAACCATATAGCTACTTATACAAGGTCTGATCCATGACAATGCTGGTTGACTTGCAAGGATGAAAACCTTACTTAGCTTTCCTCCTAAATTAACAGCTATAGTAATTAATGCTTCCAAAGGACAGAAATTAGTCTTTGCCAGGGATGGACCCCTAATTGTTTTAGGAATTACTCACTCCTGATATCATTCATATATACATATACATATACATATATATATGCATATATGTGTGTTATACATGTGTAGAGTCACATATACATATATAGACATACACATGCATGTATACATATATGATAAACATGACACATATACATGTATATATGTAAATATAGCATATGCATATGACTATGGGAGGGCGTGTGTGTATGCATCAATCACTAAATGGATGCAGCAAGTAAAATTTATATATTTATATTTGTAACCTTCATAATCAAAGAAAAGGTGCTAACAGAGTGGCACAGCGGAAGCGTGCTAGGCCCATAATCAAAGAAAAGGAACCATGACTTTGAGAAGGGATAGGGAGCATAAGAAGGTTTGGAGGGAGGAAACTGAAAGTCCTATAAATGCTTTCTCTAAGAAGAACTAACTAAATGAACCCCAGAATCTGCAGTTCAGGAAAAATTGAGACTCTCCCTGGTCAGCAAGATTCAATTACTCTAAACCAAAGGAGAAGTTGAAGATCTCAAGTGGGAGTTTACCAATCAAGCAATATATGAAGTGATGTTTACAGTTAGCAGAAACAAATATAAGTCCATTGAGGGATATACCTGGCTTATATCTTATGAATATTATCTTTGGTCATGCAAAAGATTTAAGAATATTGCTCCCAGGCCTTCTGCTTTCCCACAAATATAATATGAACATATCAGAGCATTTCCTCCGTGTGATTGTTTTCAAGAGCCTCAACTTTTCATGGTTTATACAATTCTTTCTTGTAGAATACCTTGTGGGAAGAACATTCTTCAGTCTGTTGTATCAGTGGTTAATAATACTTGCACACCTTTCTTACACAGATTCCCATAATAATAACTATGATCAAATAACTCATTGAGATTAAAGAAGGAATGAACAAATACTTCAATGAACTTGAAAAGGATAGGCAAAAAATCCTAAGTTAAGTCTAAGAAAGTACAAATGTATTGCTGAAAGAAATGACAAGTGAAATTCAAATCTGAAAAGTCAATTCCATAAAGAGATAGGAATATTAAAGAAAACCCAATCTGAGTTAAGAGGAAAAGGAAAATTCAATAATCCAACTAGAAAACTGAAGGAAAATCCTTGTAAGTAGAAAAAGTGAAGTAAAAGAAAGATAATCAGGATTTGAAGATAAAGTAGAACTGGATCACTCAATAGGAGAATTTAAAATTAAAATGGGAGAAATATGCAGGCACTACTAAACATCATAACAAGCCAAAGCCTTCAAATAATAGACACAGAAAAAGGAAGTAAGGGAATATAAGACCAAGAGCTTTAACCAGGCTTTCAATAGAATAATAGAAGAAAATTTCCCCCAAATTAAGTAAAAACCCTTACAGATGCAAAAGGCACACAGAACAACAAACTGATAGGACCAGAAAAAATAAATAGCTTATAGTGTATTATAGCTCAAATGCCTAATGTACAGTACAAAGAAAGGGTATTAAAAATTGCAAATAAGAAACCACAATCCACATTTAAGAATATATGCATCTTTTATATAAAGAATAAAAGCATCTTTAATAAATAGTGCTGGTCTAACTGGCTGTCTGTTTGTTGCAAAATGTAAATAGACCCATATCTGTTACCTTGAACCAAGCTCAATTGCACGTGGATCAAGGACCTCAACATAAAACCAGATCTATCAAATGTAATAGAAGAGAAAGTAGGAAAGAACCTTGAACTCTTTAGTACAGTGGGAGATTTCCTAAACAGAACTCCAATTTCTCATGCTCTAAGATCAAGAATTCATAGATGGGACCTCATGAAACTAGAAAAATTCTGGAAGGCAAAGAACATAGTAAATAGGACAGACAGACAACCTATAGACTGGGAAAAAACTTCACTGAACCCACTTCCAATAGAGCATTAATATCCCAAATGCATAAAGAACTTAAGAACCTAATAACCAAAACCCAAATAACCCAATCAAAAAATGGGGTATAGAACTAAACAAAGAATTCACAACAGATGAATCTTGAATGGCTGAGAAGTACTTAAAAAATGTGCAAAGTCCTTAGTGATCAGGGAAATGTAAATCAAAATGACCCTGAGAAAACACCTTCCACCAATCAGAATGCCAAAGATCAAAACCTCAGGTGATAAGATATGTGGAGAAAGAGGAACACTCCTCTGTTGCTGGTGGGATAGCAAACTAGTACAATCACTCTGGAAATTAATCTGGAGATTCCTCAGAAAATAGAAAATAGATCTATTTGAAAATCCAGCTATACCACCCAAAAGATGCCCCACCATACCATAGGGGCACATATTGCACTATGTTCATAGTAGCCTTGTCTGTGGTAGCCAGAAGCTGAAAACAACCCAGGTGTCCCACAACAGAGTAATCAATACAGAAATTGTGATTCATTTACACAATGGAATACTACTCAGCTACTAAGAATAGGACATCCTGAATTTTGCAGGCAACTAGAAAATAGCATCCTGAGTGAGGCAACTCAGACACAAAAGGACGTGCATGGTTTGCACTCAATAATGAGTGGATATTAATTAGCTAAAAAATACAGAATGCCCAGGATACAGGCCACAGAACTCAAAAAGTTTAACAAGCTGAATGGCTCAAGTGAGGATGTCTTAATCCCACTTGGGAGGGAGAAGAAAGCAATCACAGGATGGGGGAGGGAGGAAGAGTCCTAGGTGGGAAAGGGGACAGAGAAAGGAAGAGGGGAAGATGATCAGGTATTGGGTGGGGGGAAAGGATTGAAGCCCTGAGGGCCAACAGAAAGAATGGAAACAGGTAAACTTGGGAGGTGGGGGGAACCCTCCAAATGTGCCAGAAACCTGGGAGGTTAGCACTTCTCAAGAGTCAAAGGGAGGGATCTCAGATGGAATGTCCCACAGTGAGGAGAGGGAAATTTTAGAGCCCACCTCCAGCAAAAAGACAAATCAGTGAGGGAGGGGGTTGCCATGCCACAGTCAAAACTCTGACCTATAATTGTTTCTGTCTCAAAGAACTGCAGAGATGTAAATGGAGAAGAACCTGAAGAAAAGGAGGTCTAGCAACAGGCCCAAAGTGGGATATATTTCAAGGGGAGGCCTAAGACCTGACACTATTGCTGAGTCTATGAAGTGCTCACAAAAAGGGACCTAGCACTATGAAATGCTCACAAAAATGGGTTCTTTCCAGCTTTTGGCTATTATAAATATGGCTGCTATGGAGGAATGGATACAAAATATGTGGTATATATACACAATGGAGTACTATTCAGGCATTAGAAACAATGAATTCATGAAATTCTTAGACAAATGGATGGAGCTGGAGAACATCACCCTAAGTGAGGTAACCCAGTCTCAAATGAACAGTCATGGTATGCACTCACTGATAAGCAAATATTAGTCTAGAAACTTGGAATACCCAAGAAACAATGAACATATCAAATGATGCCCAAGGAGAAGGAAGGAGTGGCCCCTGATTCTGGAAAGGCTCAGTGCAGCAGTGTAGGGCAATACCAGGACAAGGAAGTGGGAAGGATTGGATTGGAGAACAGGGGAAAGGAAGAGGGCTTATGGGACTTTCAGGGAGGGGGGAGCCAGGAAAGGGGAAATCATTTGAAATGTAAATAAAGAATATATCGAATAAAAAAGGGGGGGCCTAGCATCACTGAACTCCAGAAGACCTAACAAGCAGCTGAAAGAGACAGATTCATATATTTGCACCCAACCAACGGACAGAAACTTCTGACCCCTGTGACTGAATTAGGGAAAAGCTGGAAGAAGCTGCAGAGGAGGGTGACCTTATAGAAGGACCTGCAATCTCAATTAGTCTGGATCCCTGGAGATCTCTCAAATGCTAGACCACCAAACAGGCAGCATACACCAGCTTATATAAGGACTGTCAGGTCTGGTTTTAATCAGAGAATATTCAACTAACCCTCAAGGGTCTGGAGGCCCCAGGGAGAGGGAATTTCTGGTGGTTTAGTGGGTGGTGGGGAAATCCTCATGGAGACAGTGGAGGGGAGCAGTGGGAAAAGTTATTGAATGTGGAGCAGTCAGAGGATGGAATGGGAGGGGGATAAAATCTGGAGTGTAAAAATAGCATTAAATAAGATTACAAAAAAAGAAAACACAATTAGTCAAAATATAGTTAATAAGTGTCTATGCTGTGTTCAACCCCACTTGAGATATATGAATATATTTCAATTCACATACATATGTCTCAGGAAACATCATGAAAAATGTGACAAAAACATTGTAAGAACAAGTAGAGCATGATAGCAGAAGCTAGATAGTATCCCCTAAACACCATATGGAACGTATGCCCATGAAACCTCATGTAGTTGCTTGAGGAAGACTGGCATTACATTGCACTCTACTACATAGCCTGGACTCCACCTTCCTCAGATCTTTGTGCAGATAATCAAGCCAAGGCCACCCTGTGCCTTCCATGCTTCAGCAAAAGTTGCTCTTGGAATGAAATATAAATACTCACTGGTACTGACCTTACCATGCTCAATTGAACACTCTTTGTGAGGAACAGAAACACAGATGTTCCGCCAGCTGGGCAACCTCACTCTCCCTGTGTCTTCTTCCAAACTTATCAGTAACTAATGGGAAGGCATAAAGACAAGGGACTGAGTTAACAGTAGTTTAGTTGCTAAAATAAATCACCATGCAGAAGGCAAAGACTTCCAACCTTACAAAGTGAACCTGGAAAGTTTGCAAGATTCTACCCCTAGATGAACAGATACCAAAGCTCCAAGACTGCTAATAGAAAGAGGATACATTTCCTCCATGGAAGGGCTCACTCACAGATGTCCAAGCGCAAGTGCTCACCTCTAGAATATACATAATATATTAACAATGAAAATTGACTGATTATGTATATGTGGGGGGTATGCACATACAAGTTCATGTAAGCAACAATAATAATAAAGAAGATGCTATGAATTTGTGAGGAAGATGGGGAAATATGTAGAGAATTAGAGGATGATGATAAGGAGAGATGGGAGTGATGTAGATGCTGTACTCATATACAAATTTCTTCAAAATTTAAATTGAATTAAACTTAAGTTCTTCAAACTTTGGTTAATATTAATTTTAAATGAAACAGGATTAAATGGAAATACTCTCTGTGGACTGTCAATAGTCTTTCCAATAGTCATGAGTTATTTTAAGTTAAAATATTAGTCCAAGTATGTAATACATTCAATATGGGTTGTTATTTATGAGGTTCAAAAGGTTCTCCACAAACACCAAACTACATTGTATTGGCAATATACTTGGTTGACAATCCGAAGACCTTAAGTCTGAAGGTGCCATCCACTTTAGGTATAGGACAAATAGAACTCAAACTAGAAATGAGTTGGAAAAAGTGTGTTTATTGACCACATTTCATAGTGCCAAGAAGGGCAGTGTTAACTACAGAGTCACCAACAGTTTTACCTGTCTATGCATCACACTCTTGGTAAAATGACCAATCACTTTTAACAGTAGTATGGCAATGACAGAAATAACCAACTAATTTTGGCTAATACTTGAGGCCTGCTACTCAGAAAGGCACTAATAACTGACTTGTTAAACCTGGCTAATAGCTCATGCCTTGAGAATTCATACGCCCAAGGTGAAAATCATCTACTATTGTTTGACTGTAGATTGTCAGATTGTTAATCTGCTTTTTAAATGGCATATTTATATCCATATATGTGTGTTATATTCCTTATTCACTGAGCTTAATTTCTTAACCTATGTGATGATTGCGTAGTTCTGAACTGCAACTTATTTATACTGATGGATTATTTTTAAAAAGGTTTATGTAATCATGTTTATGATAATTATATGAATTCTTAAGAAATAGGAGTAATAATATAAAGATCAGTTCTACATTTTATACTATACATGCTTCTATGTAGTGTTTCTCCACAGAAGAAATGTACTTCTTCCCCTCCAAGGTCAGTTGATCATCACTGAAATTTAACACTATATTATGCATAAAATAATAACTGATGCAATCTGCATTTAGTACAAAATAATTCTTCTTTAAAGCTTTGGGTTGTTTAGGTATATATTGAATAAAAGGAATGAGAAGTAACTTGCACAGAAGAATATTCAATAGATATCATATATTTTAGAAGTGAACATTAAAATATAAACTTTAACACAGACTTAGATTCAAGGTCCAGAGTGGAATGACATGACAGTATTGGTAAGATAAATAGAGTATTACCAAGGCTCAAGATTTAATATCAAGTGCACGTTTAAGAAATTTTTCTGGTTGTGGCGGTTTTAGTGAAAATTTCCCCTGTAAAATCTGATACTATCATATTCCCGATGATAAACTACAGTTGATAAACTATTGAAATAATAAAAGTATGACTTCATTGCAGTAGATGTGGGCTCATGAGAGGAAGTATGTCACTGGAGGTCAAGAATGGGATTTCAAAAACTCAAGCCAGGTCCAGTGATGCTCAATTTCTGCCTATTGACATTGGATTAGGATATAACCATCTCACCTACTGCTCTAGTACCATGATTATCTTGTTCTTGCCATGATAATGCACTAAAGCTCTGAAATTGTAAGCAAGCTCCTGATTGAGTGCTTTCTTATATAAATGTTGCCTCGGTCATGGTTTTTCTTCACAGCAATAAAATAGTAACTACTTCACTAATAAAGCATGACACACATTAAAAATATTCCCAACAAAATTTATAGCAGCCATTGAAAATAGAGCCGATGAGGATTCTTGAATTTGTCATTTTTTTCTGATCAATGGAGAACTGAGATATGATCAATTCAATCAATTTTTTAACTTGTCAAGTAATCGATAATTAGTTCAGCAGAATACATATAAAGATATTATAAAATAGGTATAAATTACTTTATTCCATAATGAACCTTATATATCCATGCTTAATTAATGAATTGTAGAAAGTACATGTATAAAATGTTGCATGGAGTTCAGGGTAAGAAAGATGTAAAATACATTAAGTCTCTGTTTCCTAGGAACTAATTATAGAATTGGTGAAAATGATGAAGTTGAATAAAGCCAAATTTATGACATGATGTTACATGTTAGTGTAAACAAATTAGCTTGAATCAGTTAGCCTTAGTACTTACATGTGTAGTTGAAAAGGGATATTTAAACTGTGCTTTAGAGACTATGGAGGGCATCCCCACAATTAGTTTAGTGGTATTATAGAAAGACTGGTTGTGGTTGTTTAATAAGAATAGACCTTGTTGAACTGGGTACCACCCATCATTAGTCATTAGGGAAATGCGAATCAAAACAACCCTGATATTTCACCTCACACCAGTCAGAATGGCGAAGACTAAAAGCTCAGGAGACAGCAGGTGTTGGCGAGGATGTAGAGAAAGAGAAACACTCCTCCACTGCTGGAGGGAATGCAAGTTGGTACAACCACTCTGGAAATCAGTCTGGTAGTTCCTCAGAAACCTGGGCATGACATTTCCAGAGGCCCGCCTATACCACTCCTGGGCATATACCCAGAGGATTCCCCTACATGCAATAAGGACACGTGCTCCACTATGTTCATAGCAGCCTTATTTATAATAGCCAGAAGCTAGAAAGAACCCAGATGTCCCTCAGTGGAGCATTGAATATAGAAAATGTGGTATGTTTATACAATGGAATACTACTCAGCAATTAAAAACAACAAATTCCTGAAATTCTTAGGCAAATGATTAGAGCTGGAAAATATCATCTTAAGTGAGGTAACTCATTCACAAAAGAACACACATGGAATGCAGTCACTGATAAGTGGATATTAGCCCAGAAGCTCTGACACAAGACACAACTCACATATCAAATCATTCCCAAGAAGAAGGAAGGAGAGGGCCCTGGCCCTGGAAAGGCTTGATGAAGCATTGTAGGGCATTATCAGGACAGAGAAGTGGGAGGGTGTTGATTGGAGAATGGGTAGAGGGAAGAGGGCTTATGGGACCTAGGGGGAGGGGAGAACAGGGAAAGGGAAAATCATTTGGAATGTAAACAACGGATATAGAAAATTTTAAAAAAGAAAAATATTTTGTATAGAATATTTTGATCATGGATTCCCCTCCCTCCAGGTCTCCATCCAGAGTCTTACCTTTCTACCATCCAACTCCAAGCCTTTATTTTTTCTCTTTCTTTGGTTTTTGTTAGGAAAACAAGCAAACAAACCGTCAAATAAGGAAACAAACTAGAATAAAACAAAACAATTAATAGGAAAATAAGAGAAGAAAAACCTCAAGGAACAAATACACTTGTAGACATAAATTCTTATATATGTACACACACACACACACACACACGGACACATACAAAACCCACAGAAATACAAAAATCAAAGGAATACCATATAAAGAAGAAAACAGTAAAGTAAAAATAATTCCCAGAGGAGCATTATAAGACTAATAATAAAATCTTCAAATCTACCAATGAGTTTATTTTGTTGCTCATCTATTACTGGAATGGAGCCTGCCCTTAAGTGTGGTTTGTATGCTAGAGATATTCCACTGGGAGAAAAAAATTACCTTTGAGAGATATCTTCTAGGATAGGGCTTATGTCCATTTCTCCTGAGGCCTCACTAAGTTTGGGACTGTGCAGGTTCTATACATGCTGCCATGGTCTCTGTGAGTTCATAAGGATGTCAATGTTGTGTCTAGACATGAGGTATTTCATCCCCACTGCTTCTTCCAATGTTTTTGCTTCTGATTCCAGATAAGTACTTATGCACTAAGGTGAGGAGTGTGAAGCAGATATCTCAGTTAGGACTGAGTGTTTCAAGGTCTTTCCTTCTCAACATCTTATACAGTTATAGTTCTCTATATTAATTTCCATCTTCTGATGCTGGCAATGAGACACTGATTAATGAGTACTGCAGAATATTATTATGAGACATCATATTGCTATTTTTTGTTAGCAGGACACTAATATTTAGGGCTTTTTCCTGTGTATACATAATATCTAGTCTCAAATTCTTGGTCACCTGAACAGTGTTGAAGATGGGTTCTATTGTGACATGAGCCTTAAATTTAACCAAATAATAGTTGGTTTCTCCCACAGTTTTGTGTCACTATTGTACCAGTATATCTTGCCAACAGTTACTGTATTAGAAAAATGGTGGCAAAAATTAGCATATAAATGAACAACAGCAATTATAAGATAAATAACTGTAAATACATTCTAAATAACAAATTTATTATGCTTAGTATTAAATAGCTTTTGTAGCTCAAAGTTTCAAATACTTTCATGACCTTATTCCCTAACAACAACAAATACATACATGCATTCATGCACACACGCACACACAAACACACATACAAACCCTACTACAACATGATCAGGTTAGTCAAAGAAGTATCTCTCCAGTTCTCTAAGTTCAAAAAAAAAATTCAAATATCCTAAAATAGGCTCTATATGCAGGATTTTGGGTGGTTAAATACAAAATTGCTTTTCTCAGGAACTTGTAAAGCTAGTTTCTCCTCTAACAAAAGAAGTCCCTTTTACTACATCACACTGATCTCTGACAGAAGGGACAAGCAAACCACCTGGGGTGCCAATTAGCATCAATAAGCACTTGATGGTCTCCAGGCTGCCTTGGTATCACAAGTGTTACAAATTTTAAAGTCGATCCTGGCATTCTAGCTCCCCTCCCCTCCCCTCCTCCCTACATCTCCTGCAGCATGCGGCTCTCCCTCTCCTTAGTGGTCTACTCTCCTTATAGCTCTGCTATGCTATATAGGCTTGCCGCTCACTGTTCTGCTCCAGCTTCTCTATGTTCAGTCTATGTCTTTCTCTCTTTGCTCTGGACTCTTCCAGATGCCTCTGGCTGCTACTGTTCTCACAACTACAATAAAATCCTTCCTCTTAACCATACTGTGGAGCAGCCATGTTGTCGGTTTATATAATACTGTTTGTTGCTGGTAGGTGGTTTTTGTGTGTGTGTGGGGGGAGGGGGTTGTTTGTTTGGTTGGGTTTTTTGATTTTTTGGTTTTTGGGTTTTGGTTGATTGGGGTATTTTTTGTTTGTTGTCTTTTTCTTTTTTGCTCCTAACTTGTTTTTGTTGACATGTATCTATAGCAACTAAGCAAAGAATGTATTTAGATTACATGTGTCATGGAAAGTGGCCTGAGTAGCAGTTTAAAGCAGGAAAGTTGAACTGAAGCAGAGATCATGAAGAAATGCTGCTGGTTTTCTTGATTTCCTGCCTTATTCAGCTACCGTTTCTAAAGAGGCCAGGCCCAACTGTCTAAAGATGGTATTACCCACAGTGGTCTGTGCTCTCCTAAACCGGTTGTCCATCAAAACTATGTGCCCCACAGGACATGCCTATAGGACAATCTGGTAAAGAAAATTTCTCCATCACTATTTTGTGTTCTCAGGTTTGCTTAGGTTTGTGTCAAGTTGACCCAAACTAACCAGTATGATAATAGAATGTTTACGCATTTTAATATTTATTCAATTCTTCTGTTTTTCTTATGCATAAAATAAAATTTACTTATATTCAAAAACAATCTCATGGAATCCAATTGTGTTTATTATTTAGAATATCTTTACAATTATCCATCTTATTACTGTGCATGCTTCTTTTATCATTTATCCAATACAATAATTGGTTGCATTTGTTTTGCCTTAGAAATAGAGAAAAGTTAGAATTGTACTGCTTATATTGCATTCACTGTTCTCAACATTATCTTCCAAACTTGGATAATAGTATCCTTTCAAGATAATAATAACCTAATCAGACCCATAACAAAAGAAGAGATCAAAACACAAATGAAAAGCCTTCTGGCTAAAAGAATTTCAGGTCTAAAGTAGCTAAATAGATTCACAGCAGAATTCTAACAGACTTTCAAAGAGGAACCAGCATACCAATAACTTTTAAGCTCTTCAAAAACTGTAAAGAGAAGGATCACTCACAAATTCATTCTGTGAAGCTAGTATTGCTTTAATGCACAAACTAGATAAAGACACAAAAACAACAAACTTCAGGCTAATATCATTTAGGGACATAGTTGCTAAAATCCTAAGTAAAATATTGGCAAGCTGAATACAAACACATATATAGAATATCATCCACTATGAGCAAGTTAGCTTTATAAGGGAATCTAGGCTGGTAGTACAGACATAAGTTAATACCATAAGAAATCAGACAATGAATTTAAAGCAAAAATCACATGATACAAAAAATGACAGAAAAATAATTTTTAAAATCAGTATTTTTTTTCATTTGAGAAAAATGACAGCCTAAAGTGGATATTGTGGTTAAAGGGTGGTTATGCCAATAAAAACTATTTGAAATTATCAGATTCATATATTACATGGAAACAAAACCCAGAAACTAACATTACAATACTTTTAACGAAATAATAATTAGAATTTGTAGGATTTGGGGATAAGGTTCAGTTGTCTGACATATTCTGCCCTAGGTCCGTGGCAGAGTAAATTTATAAACCCTAGTGGGCTGTACTGAAAAAGTTTCAGCATACCAAACCTTACTGTGATCCAACATAATATACTGAGGCAGCTGCACTCTGGCTTTGCAGTCCTCTCAAGAATGAGTATAAAAGTTTAAGCCCCAAGCAGTAAAGGCAGGTACACTGGTTCCCCTGCTATTAGAAAGACTGAAAAATTCTCCAACTGCTTTTGACAGCAAGAAAAGTGAAACTCAGGTTTAAAAAGGAGTTGTATGTTTCAGGGAAAAAAAAGGAAGTGTAATGGGACATTTATCATGTGGGTTACAGATGAATGTAAGTTTAAGCCTAAAGAATATTAAGTACCTCTCTTGGCCAAGTCAGGTAACTGCAAAACAGTAGGAAATGAACCTTTAATTTCTAGATTTAGGGATTACTTTTGGAAGCTGCATTACATGGTAATTGTGAATATAGGATTTATCCTAATTCTCTTACATTCTGAAACATAGTTAAACATTGTTATGGTTGTACTAAATTGGCCTGCAAATATTTGGACAATACAGTGTAACCTTTTTTTTTTTAATATATTTCTAGAGCAAACCAGAGTACAAGCAAATTATATTTTCAGTAAAGAAAAGCAATAGAATTACATAAGAGCTAAAACAGACATGAAGGTCTCATTCTATCCTTGTGCTGGCAAGGATTGTCTATTTAGGGATTGTCAATTTAGGGAAATATTTTTAATTAAGGAATTAATTAAGGAATATTTTGAGTTAAGATTCTTATCGGTTCACTGGTCAGTGGAGTAGAGGAATAAATAATTACCCAAAACTGACAAAAAAATTTAAACCAGTGAAGTAACAGCTTTCCTGGGTCAAGCAATGCTGGTTAGATTGGGTTTAGAAATTAACAGGGATTAAGCTGAGAACAGCACAGTGGATGGTCTTAAATGTGTATTTTCCTCAGGATCAGCATACAGAAATCCTATTACACATGGGGCCTAAGTTTGTACCAAGTGCAGTGAGACATTCTTGATAAAGTTATTGACTCTCTCAGGTCACACAGTTTTAGGAGCATGAAGGGGTTATGGATAATTACTGAAGTTTGGCAACATACAAGGTCAAGGAGAAGACTTTGATGAAGATCTATACCCTCATTTGCAATAGAAGCTCCAGGACTGAAAAGGTTATGGAGAGAAATTGAAATTTAGTACCATGGTAATATTTCCTGAAGAAAACCTCTTTGTTAAAGTGCTGCCCAGTTTCAGCAGAGACCACAACATTTTTGAAATACCAGTACAATGGGAAAAACACCAAGAAGATCAGAAGCTTTGAAATAAAGCCAATCTGAGCATTGGAGACATGCTGGTTGTGCTGAAGATGGAACATCATTCTCTCTTCCTCTGCCCAAACCTTTCGGCACTCAAAAGACTGTTGGGCTCAGAGGTCTAGCATGAGCTATAGAGTGTCAGAGTTTGGTTTTGCTCTCCTTTCATTATGCATGTGCTTTGATTATCTCCTCGTGGAGTAAGAAATATGAAACTTAGCTTTTATTTTACAGGACTCCATAGTTAAGTGATTGGGAGAATTTTGGAGCAATTTTGGGTACTTCCACAGTCTTAATTTATTTTGTTTATTTTTACTTCATGTTCAGTAGTGTTTTGGCTTTTTGTGTGTTTATGTGATTGTGTCAGGTCCCTTGGAACTGACAATATAGGCAGTTGTGTGAGCTGCCATGTGGCTACTAGGAATTGAACCCACATCCTCTGGAAGAAAAGCTATTCTTCTTTTATTTTTTTCTGGTTTCTTTTTTTTTTATTTACATTGCAAATGATTTCCCCTTTTCTGGGTCCCCACTCCCCTCAAGTCCCATAAGCCCTCTTCCATCCCCCTATTCTTCCATCCACCCCTCCCCACTTCCCTGTTCTGGAATTCCCCTATACTCTTGCACTGAGTCTTTCCAGAACCAAGGGCCACTCCTCCATTCTTTTTGGACATCATTTAATTTGTGGATTATGTCCTGGGTATTCAAAGTTTCTAGGCTAATATCCACTTATCAGTGAGTGCATACCATGATTGATCTTTTGAAACTGGGTTTCTTCACTTAGTATGATGTTCTCCAGCTCCATCCATTTGTCTAAGAATTTCATGAATTCATTGTTTTTAATTGCTGAGTAGTATTCCATTGTGTAAATATACCACATTTTTTGTATCCATTCCTCCGTTGAAGGACATCTAGGTTCTTTCCAGCTTCTAGCTACTACAAATAGGGCTGCTATGAACATAGTGGAGCATGTGTCCTTATTGCATGCTGAAGAATCCTCTGGATATATGCCCAGTAGTGGTATAACAGGGTACTCAGGAAGTGACATGCCTAGTTTTCTGAGGAACCGCCAGACTGATTTCCAAAGTGGTTGCACCATCTTGCAATCCCACCAGCAGTGGAGGAGTGTTCCTCTTTCTCCACATCCTCTCCAACACCTGATGTCTCCTGAGTTTTTGACCTTAGCCATTCTGACGGGTGTAAAGTGAAATCTCAGGGTTGTTTCCGAAGTTCTTCATGTGAAAATTCTTTGTTTAGCTCCGTACCCCACTTTTTAATAGGGTTATTTGGTTCTCTGGATTCTGCTTTCTTGAGTTCTTTGTATATATTAGTTATTAGCCCTCTGTCAGATTTAGGGTTGGTGAAGATCCTTTCCCAGTCTGTTGGTTGACGTTTTGTCCTTTTGACAGTGTCCTTTGCCTTACAGAAACTTTGTAGTTTTATGAGGTCCCATTTGTCAATACTTGATCTTAGAGCGTAAGCTATTGGTGTTCTATTCAGGAACTTTTCCCCTGTGCCCATGTCCTCCAGGGTCTTCCCCAGTTTCTTTTCGATTAGTTTCAGTGTGTCAGGTTTTATGTGGAGGTCCTTGATCCATTTGGAGTTGAGCTTGGTACAAGGAGATAAGAATGGATCGATGCGCATTCTTCTGCATGCTGACCTCCAATTGAATTCTGGTTTCTTTTTTTTTTATTATTCGATATATTTTTTATTTACATTTCAAATGATTTCCCCTTTTCTAGCCCCCCACCCCCCAAAAGTCCCGTAAGCCCCCTTCTCTCCCCCTGTCCTCCCATCCACCCCTTCCAACTTCCCCGTTCTGGTTTTGCCAAATACTGCTTCACTGAGTCTTTCCAGAACAAGGGGCCACTCCTCCTTTCTTCTTGTACCTCATTTGATGTGTGGATTACGTTTTGGGTATTCCAGTTTTCTAGGTTAATATCCACTTATTAGTGAGTGCATACCATGATTCACCTTTTGAGTCTGGGTTACCTCACTTAGTATGATTTTCTCTAGCTCCATTCATTTGCCTAAGAATTTCATGAATTCATTGTTTCTAATGGCTGAATAGTACTCCATTGTGTAGATATACCACATTTTTTGCATCCACTCTTCTGTTGGGGGATACCTGGGTTCTTTCCAGCATCTGGCAATTATAAATAGGGCTGCTATGAACATAGTAGAGCATGTATCCTTATTACATGGTGGGGAATCCTCTGGGTATATGCCCAGGAGTGGTATAGCAGGATCTTCTGGAAGTGAGGTGCCCAGTTTTCGTGGGATCCGCCAGGCTGATTTCCAGAGTGGTTGTACCAATTTGCAACTCCACGAGCAGTGGAGGAGTGTTCCTCTTTCTCCACACCCTCTCCAACACCTGCTATCTCCTGAATTTTTAATCTTAGCCATTCTGACTGGTGTAAGGTGAAATCTCAGGGTTGTTTTGATTTTCATTTCCCTAATGACTAATGAAATTGAGCATTTTTTAAGATGCTTCTCCACCATCCGAAGTTCTTCAGTTGAGAATTCATTGTTTAACTCTGTACCCCATTTTTTGATTGGGTTGTTTGGTTTTCTGAAGTCTAACTTCTTGAGTTCTTTATATATATTGGATATTAGCCCTCTATCTGATGTAGGATTGGTAAAGATCTTTTCCCAATTTGTTGGTTGCTGATTTGTCCCCTTGATGGTGTCCTTTGCCTTACAGAAACTTTGTAATTTCATGAGGTCCCATTTGTCAATTCTTGATCTTAGAGCATACGCTATTGGTGTTCTGTTCAGAAACTTTCTCCCTGTACCGATGTCCTCAAGGGTCTTCCCCAGTTTCTTTTCTATTAGCTTCAGAGTGTCTGGCTTTATGTGGAGGTCTTTGATCCATTTGGATTTGAGCTTAGTACAAGGAGACAAGGATGGATCAATTCGCATTCTTCTGCATGCTGACCTCCAGTTGGACCAGCACCATTTGTTGAAAAGGCTCTCATTTTTCCATTGGATGTTTTTAGCCTCTTTGTCGAGGATCAAGTGGCCATGGGTGTGGGTTCATTTCTGGATCTTCAATCCTGTTCCATTGATCCTCCTGCCTGTCACTGTACCAATACCATGCAGTTTTTAACACTATTGCTCTTTAGTATTGCTTGAGGTCAGGGATACTGATTCCCCCAGAATTTCTTTTGTTGCTGAGAATAGTTTTAGCTATCCTGGGTTTTTTGTTATTCCAGATGAATGCGATAATTGCTCTTTCTAACTCTGTGAAGAATTGAGTTGGGATTTTGATGGGTATTGCATTGAATCTGTATATTGCTTTTGGCAAAATGGCCTTTTTATCTATATTGATTCTACTGATCCATGAGCATGGGAGGTTTTCCTATTTTTTGAGGTCTTCTTCCATTTCCTTCTTCAGAGTCTTGAAGTTCTTGTCATACAGATCTTTCACATGTTTGGTAAGAGTCACCCCAAGATACCTTATACTGTTTGTGGCTATTGTGAAGGGGGTCATTTCCCTAATTTCTTTCTCAGCCTGCTTATCCTTTGAGTATAGGAAGGCCACTGATTTGCTTGAGTTGATTTTGTAACCTGCCATTTTGCTGAAGTTGTTTATCAGCTGTAGGAGTTCTCTAGTGGAGTTTTTTTTGTCACTTAGGTAGACTATCATGTCATCTGTAAATAATGATAGTTTGACTTCTTCCTTTCCAATTTGTATCCCTTTGACCTCCTTATGTTGTCGAATTGCCCGAGCTAGTACCTCAAGTACAATATTGAAAAGATAAGGAGAAATGAGGCAGCCCTGTCTTGTCCCTGATTTTAGTGGGATTGCTTCAAATTTCTCTCCATTTAGTTTGATGCTGGCTACCGGTTTGCTGTATATTGCTTTTACTATGTTTAGGTATGGGCCTTGAATTCCTGTTCTTTCCAAGACTTTAAGCATGAAAGGATGCTGAATTTTATCAAATGAAAAGCTATTATTCTTAACCCGTAAGAGATCTATCTTGCCCTGTATCTTCACTTTTTTTTTATATTTTTTTATTGAACATTTTCTTTATTTACATTGACAGTGGTAAAACCTTTCCCCATTTCCCTCCTCCCCAAAGACCCCTAACCCCTCCTCCCACCCCCTGCCTCCATCCCACACACTCCCACCTCCCTCCTTCAGTTTCCATTTGTTGGGGCCTCTGTTGAGCCTTTACATGACCAAGGACCACTCCTCACACTGATGCCCAATGAGGCCTTCCTCTGCCACATTTTTGACTGGAACCATGTGTACCCCTTGGTTGATGGTTCAGTCCCTGAGAGTCTGGGGCATCTGGGTTCTTCAAATCATTGCTCTTCCCATGGTGCTGTAAACCCCTTCAGCTCCTCCAGACTACCCTCCAGCTCCTCTATTGGGGACCCCCCGCCCAGTCCAATAGTTGGCTGCTTTCATCTGCCTCTGTATTTATAAGGCTCTGGCAGGGCCCCTCCAGAGACAACCATGACATGCTCCTTTTGGTATACGCTCTTGTCGTCCATAGTAGTGTCGGGTTTGGTGACTGTTTATAGGATGAATCCCCAGGTAGGGCAGTCTCTTTACTTTACTTCAGTCTCTAAAGCATCTAAGTTTTTAAAGACTTTGAGTCTTTGTAAAGTTGTATATTTTATATTTTACATAGGTATAAATATGATGTCTTGGATGAACAAGAATGGAAAAGTTCTAGTTGAATAGTGATATATTCTTATCTTACATTGCCAAAAAAAATGGGTCATTGTCCTGATTTTATTTAGTTATTTATTTTGTTTGTTTGTTGTTATAATTTTGGCAAATTTGGCACAAATTAGAGTAATAAGGGAAGAGAGATCCTCAACTGAGAAAATATCCCAAACAGATTGGTTGTGGTATTGGTTGTGGACAATTTTATCGATTACTGGGCAAGTGTTCCTGAGTTGTATGAGAAAGCATGCTAAAGAAGTCATAAGGAAGAAATAGTAAGAAGCATTCCTCCATGATTCTGTTCCACTTCCTGTCTCTACGTTAATGCTTTAAGTTTATGCCCTGACTTCCTTTGTGACTGATTACATACGTAAGCCTAATAAACTCCTTGACAAATTCCTTTTGGTCATGGTGTTTTATAACAGCAGTAGAATGCATACCTGAGTCAATAATTGTTTTTAAGAGTAAAAGTTGTCATTTGCTACCCATGCAGTCTTTAATTATCTTTTGCTTTATAAATAACTCTATAAATTTCAAAATTTATAGACCTTAAATAAGAATACATTTTATATTCATATTTTTATTTAGAATAGTTTTTATTTTTGTGTGTATTTACTTGTTTTTCTCATTTTACCAAAGATGGATTTTATTGACTTATCCTTATTACTATAGAGAGGTCCTAGAAAAAGGACAATAACATAGATATTACATTTATAACAGATATTTGCTTTATTTACATTTCGAATGTTAACCCCTTTCCATGTTACCCCATTGAAAACCCTCTACCCCATCACCCTCCCCCTACTTACCCCCCCCCCCAGTTTCCTGACTTGCATTCCCCTATTCTGGAGGATCTAACCTTCAGAAAACCAATGGCCTCTCTTCTCATTGATCTCTGAAATGGTCATCTTCTGCTACATATGTAGCTGGATCTGTGAGACCCTCCATGTGTACTCTTTGGTTGGTGGTTCAATACCTGGAAGCTCTGGGGGGTACTGGTCTGTCCATATTATTGTTCCTCCTGTGGAGCTGCAAATATCTTCGGCTCCTTGGGTCATCTTTCTAGCTACTCCATTGGGGATCCTATTCTCATTCTTTTGGTTGCCTGTGAGCCATGTGTGTTTTGATCCACTTTTCAATAAGGATCAAAGTATCCACACTTTGGTTTTCCTTCTTCTTGAGCTTCATGTGGTATGTGAGTTGTATCTTGGGTACTCCAAGGTTTGGGTTAATAACTACTTATCAGTGATTGCATACCTTGTGTGTTCCTTTGTGATTGGGTTACCTCACTCAGGATGATAGTTTCTAGCTCCATCCATTAGGCTAAGAATTTCATGAATTCATTATTTTTTTTATTCGATATAGTTTTTATTTACATTTCAAATTTACATTTCAAATGATTTCCCCTTTTCTAGGCCCCCCCACTCCCTGAAAGTCCCATAGGCCCCCTTCTCTCCCCCTGTCCTCCCACTCACCCCTTCCCACTTCCCCGTTCTGGTTTTGCCAAATACTGCTTCACTGAGTCTTTCCAGAACAAGGGGCCACTCCTCCTTTCCTCTTGTACCTCATTGGATGTATGGATTATGTTTTGGGTATTCCACTTTTCTAGGTTAATATCCACTTATTAGTGAGTGCATACCATGATTCACCTTTTGAGTCTGGGTTAACTCACTTAGTATGATGTTCTCTAGCTCCATCCATTTGCCTAAGAATTTCATGAATTCATTGTTTCTAATGGCTGAATAGTACTCCATTGTGTAGATATACCACATTTTTTGCATCCACTCTTCTATTGAGGGATACCTGGGTTCTTTCCAGCATCTGGCAATTATAAATAGGGCTGCTATGAACATAGTAGAGCATGTATCCTTATTACATGGTAGGGAATCCTCTGGGTATATGCCCAGGAGTGGTATAGCAGGATCTTCTGGAAGTGAGGTGCCCAGTTGTCAGAGGATCCGCCAGACTGATTTCCAGAGTGGTTGTACCAATTTGCAACCCCACCAGTAGTGGAGTGTTCCTCTTTCTCCACATCCTCTCCAACACCTGCTGTCTCCTGAATTTTTAATCTTAGCCATTCTGACTGGTGTAAGGTGAAATCTCAGGGTTGTTTTGATTTGCATTTCCCTAATGACTAATGGAATTCATTATTTTTAATAGCTGAGTAGTAAAGTACTTCATTGTGTAAATGTACCACATTTTCTATATCCAATCCTCTGTTGAGGGACATCTGGGTTTTTTCCAGCTTCTGGCTATTATAAAAAATGCTGCCATGAACATAGTGGAGCATGAGTCCTTATTACATGTTGGAGCATCTTCTGGGTATATGCCCAGAAGTGGTATAGCTGGGTCCTTAGGTAGAGCTATGTCCAGTTTTCTGAGGAACCACCAAACTGATTTCCAAAGTGCTTTTACCAGCTTGCAATCCCACCAGCAATGGAGGAGTGTTCCTCTTTCTCTACATCTTTTCCAGCATTTGGTGCCCCCTGAGTTTTTGATCTTGGACATTCTGATAGGTTTGAGGTGGAATATCAGGGCTGTTTTGATTTGCATTTCCCTGATGACTAAGGATGTTGAACATTTCTTTAGGAGTTTCTCAGCCATCCAGTATTCCTCAATTGAGAATTTTTTATTTAGCTCTGTATCCCATTTTTTAATAGCATTTTTTTGCTCCCTGGATTCTAACTCCTTGAGTTCTTTGTATACATTGGATATTAGCCCTATATTGGATATAGGAATGGTGAGAATCTTTTCCCAATCTGTTGGTTGCCATTTTATCCTATTGACAATGCCCTTTGCCTTACAAAAGCATTGCAATCTTTATGAGGTCCCATTTGCCAATCCTTTTTTTTTTTTTAATTTTTACACTCTATACACATTTTTTATTCAATATATTATTTATTTACATTTCAAGTGATTTTCCCTTTCCTGGATTCCCACTCCCCAAAATGGGCCCCATTTGCCAGTTCTTGATCTTAGAGCATAAGCTATTGGAAATCTTTCCCAGTGCTCCAGGTTCTTCCCCAGTTTCTCTTCTATTAGATTCAATGTATCTGGTTTTATGTGGAAGTCCTGGATCCACTTGGACTTGAGCTTTGTACAAGGAGATAAGAATGGATCAATTTGCATTCTTCTAAATGTTGACTGCCAGTTGACCCAGCACCATTTGTTGAAAATGCTGTCTTTATTCCACTGGATGCTTTTAGGTCCTTTGTGAAAGATCAAGTGACCATAGGTGTGAGGGTTCATTTCTGGGTCTTCAGTTTTATTTCACTGATCTATCTGCCTATCCCTGTATCAATATCATGCAGTTTTTATCACTATTGCTCTGTAGTATAGCCTGAGGTCTGGGATGCTAATTCCCTCAGAAGTTCCATTATTGTTGAAAATAGTTTTTTTTTGTTGTTGTTGTTGTTATTCCAGATACATTTGGAAATTGTTCCTTCTAACTCTATGAAGAGTTGGAATTTTGATGAGGATTGCATTGAATCTCTAGATTGCTTTAGACAAGATTGTCATTTTTACTAAACAATCTGCCAATCCATGAACATGGGAAATCTATCCATCTTCTGAGATCTTCTTCAATTTCTTTCTTCAGAGACTTGGTGCTCTTGTCATGCAGACCTTTCATTTGCTTGGTTAGAGTTACACCAAAATATTTTATATTATTTGTGTGTATTGTGAAGGGTGTCTTTCCCTAATTTCTTTTCAGACTCTTTATCTTTAAGTATAGGAAGGCTACTGATTTGTTTGAGTTAATTTTATATCCAGCCACTTTGATGAAGTTGTTTTTCAAGTTTAGGGGTTCTTTGGTGGAATTTTTGGGGTCACTTAAGTGTACTATCATATCATCTGCAAATGGTGATATTTTGACTTCTTCCTTTCCAAATTGAATCCCTCTAACCTCCTTTTGTTTTCTAATTGCTCAGGTTACGAATTCAAGAACTATATTGAACAGGTAGGGAGGGATGTAAAAATACTCAATAAAATTGTCTAGTCCCTGATTTCAGTGGGAATGTTTCAAGTTTCTCTACATTTAGTTTGATGTTGGCTACTGGTTTGCTGTATATTGATTTTACTATGTTTAGATATGGGCCTTGAATTCCTGATATTTCCAAGACTTTTATCATGAAGAGATGTTAGATTTTGTCAAATGTTTTTTCAGCATATAATGAAATGATCATGTTTTTTTCTTTGAGTTTGTTTATATAATGGATTACTTTGATGGATTTACATATATTGAATCATCCATGCATCCCTGGGATGAAGTCTACTTGATAATTGTGGATGACCGTTTTAATGTGTTCTTGGATTCAATTGGCAAGAATTTTATTGAGTATTTTTGCATCGATATTCATAAGGGAAATTGGTCTAAAGTTCTCCTTATTTTTTGGGTCTTTGTGTGGTTTAGGTATCAGAATAATTTTGACTTCCTAAAATGAATTGTGTAGTGTTCCATCTGTTTCTATTTTGTGGAATAGTTTGATCATATTGGTATTAGATCTTTGAACTGATAGAACTCTGCATTGAACCCATCTGCTCCTGGGCTTTTTATGGTTGGGACATTAGTAATGACTGCTTCTATTTCTTTAGGGGTTATAGGATTGTTTAGATCTTATCCTGATTAACTTTGGTACCTGGTATCTGTCTGGAAAATTGTCCATTTCCTCCAGATTTTTTTACTATTCTTGAGTATAGATTTTTGTAGTAGGATCTGATGATTTTTTTGGATTTCCTCAGTATCTGATGTTATGTATATCTTTTCATCTCTGATTTTGCTGATTTGGGTACTGTCTGTGTGCCCTCTGTTTAGTTTAGCTAAAGTCTTTCTATTTTGTTGACTTTTTTCAAAGAACCAGCTCCTGGTTTGGTTTATTCTTTGTATGGTTCTTTTTGTTTTCACTTGGTTGATTTCAGCCATGAGTTTGATTATTTCCTGCTGTCTACCCCTCTTGGGTATATTTGCTTCTTTTTGTTCTAGAGCCTTCAGGTGTGCTGTTAAGCTGTTAGTGTGTGCTCTTTCCATCTTCTTTTTGGAGGCACTCAGAGCTATGATTTTTCCTCTTAGCCCTGCTTTCATTGTATCTCATTGTTGTTTATAGGTAAACAATCCTCCATTTGCTCTCTCTCCTTTTTTATTTTTTGCTTTTACCATTTCTCCTGAGTATTTCTTCCCTCTTTCTTTATTACTTATCTAGTAACAGAATAGTAATCATAATTCCTACTATGATTTGTTTCTTTTTTTAAAGTTGATCCATTCATATGTATTAGTACACAGTACTATGGTGATCCTTTCCTATAAAAGTCACATAGTACTTACAGATTTGCTCTTTTGGACTAACACTATTTTTATGATTGGTGGCTTCATGACTAAAATTGTACTTGCATACTGTAGATGACTGTAGATAACTTTCCTGGTTGCCATAAACAAGAAGGGAGAAGTGTTTCTCTAACCCTACTGAAGCTCATTCTTTCCTGAATGTTGCAAATGCTTCTCTTCAAAATGCAAAAATGATCTGACTTTAAAAAAAAAAGTTAATCTTATTCAATAATCTAACGCCAAATGATCAGGACCCATTGAAAAGCACTAAAACTACAACAACAAAGAAAGACAACTTGTCACTTTAAGTTTACCAGTCACATAATTGAATTTACCCAGGAAAACTCAAGACACATGTTTTGAAAGGGTAATTTATTCAAACTAATCAAACAGTAAATGGGTATATTCCCAAAAATTGTCTAGAAGAAATAATATCATGTCAGGATATGAAAATAGAATGAAATATGGAGATAAAATCATGGAAGTAAAAACAAACGGGGTGATGATGGAAATAAAAAACACAACAGGACAAATATTTGTTTAATGGATAGCTTCACAGGTCAAATGGTCTATGTGGAGAAGAGTTTCAGAGCTTGAAAGGAATGAAGCAGATTTGAACTTGGCCCCTAAAGAGAAATTTTTACAGCATATTTAAAGAATGAGACCACAAAGTGATGGGGTAAAGAAAATCAATGGCTCATGCTCTAAATCAACAACTGATAAACTGGACCTCATGAAACTGAAAAGCCTCTGTAAGGCAAAATAAGCTGTCAATAGTATAAATCTGCAACTTACAGATTGGAAAAAAAATCTTCATTAACTCTACATCCAATAGAGGATTAATATCCAAAATACATAAAGAACTCAAGATTAATCTCCAAAAAACAAATAAACCAATTAGAAAATAAAGCACAGACCTAAACAGAGAATTTACAACAGAAAAATCCTGAGTGGCTGAGAAGCACTTAAAGAAAAGTACAAAGTACTTATACATCAGAGAAATGTAAATCAAAACAACCCTAAGATTACACTTCACACCAATGAGAATGGATAAGATCAAAAACTCAAGTAAAAGCACAAGATGGTGAGGATATGGAGAAACAGGAACACTCCTCTATTGCTGGTGCGAATGCAAACTGGTACAAACAGTCTTTAAAGCACTGTGCCAATTCCTCAGAAAATTGAAAATAGAACTACCTGAAGACTGAGCTATATCACTCTTGGGCATATGCCCAAAGATGTTCTACCATGCCTCATGGACACCTACTCCACTATATCCATGGCAACCTTATTTGTAATAACCAAAAGCTATAAAGAATTCAGTTGTCCCTCAACCAAAATATGAAAACAGAAAATGTGGTTCATTTACACAATGAAATACTATTCAGCTATTAATAATGAGGATATCATCAATTTTGAAGGGAAATGGATGGAACTACAAAATATCATCCTGAATCAGGTAACCCAACCCCAAAAAAGACAGTCATGGTATGTACTCATTGATAAGTGGTTATTAGCCCAAAAGTACAGAATACTTAGGATATATAACCCGTAGGCTCTAAGAAGTATACCAAGCAGAAAGGCCCAAATGAGGATTCTTCAATCTCACTTAGAAGGGTGAAGAAAATAATCACAGGAGGAAGAGTGATGGAGGACCAGGGTGGTAGATGGGAGGAGGAGTGGAAAAGAGGAACAGGATCAAGTATGGGAGGGTAGACAGAAGAGCTGCCCAGAGGGCCAACAAAATGAATGAAAATAAGCATCCCCAGTGTTGGGGGTGGGGGGAAGAGGTGGGGAGATCCTCTAGAAGGTACCAGATATCTGGTAAGGGACTCTCAGGACTCAGTGGGGCTGACCTTAGCCAAAATTTCCAATTTGGGGGAGAGGGAACTTGAAGAGTCCACCTCCAGTAGATAGACGGGGCCTCTAGTAGAGGAACCAGGTTATTAACCCACAGTCCTAATTTCTGACCCAGAATCATTCCTGACTAAAAAGAACTGCAGACACAAAAATGGAAAAGAGACTGAAGGAAGGCCAATACAATGACCATCAAAACTTGGGATACATCTCATGGAAGAGCAGGACAGGGGCGCGGGGGTGGGGGTGGGGGCAGACACCATAGCCTGACACTATTGTTGATGCTATGATATGCTTACAGACAGGAGCCTGGCATGGCTGTCGTCTTTGAGGTCATACTAGTAGCTGATTGAGACAGATGCAGATACTTAAACCCTACTATTGGACTGAAGTTAGGGACTCTTATGGTTGAATTAGAGGAAGGATAGAAGAACCTGAAGGGGAGGGTGACCACATAGGAATACCAGCAGTTTTAATTAACTAGGACCCAAGGGAGCTCTTAGAGACTGAGCCACCAACCAGGAGCATACACTGGCTGGTCTGATGTACCTGACACATGCTGAGAACTGCCTGATCAGGGCTCAGGGGTGGGGGGTGGGGTTGAGGGGAGATGTGCTTAAGTCTTGAAGGACTTGAAGGCTTGTGTGGGGACACCCCCTCTGAACCAACAGGAAAGATGAATGGGATGAGAAACTGTGAAAAGGGGGACCAGGAGGAGGGCAACTCCTGGAATTAAATAATTAAAATACTTTTAAAAAACTATACACCACTACCAACTTCACATATTATTGTTTCTAGATAACTCATAAAGTTTAGTTAGTGATATTTACATGTGTGTGGATGTGGGTCATCAACTAGAACATAAAAAACTGCCTACTAGGAAAAATGCACCTCTAGTCCAATAGTGGCAGGTATGTTGGGGGCAACTAACAACGTTCTGATTTAATTTCAAGGTACTTGCTTGGGAAACAATATCATGACTGGTACTATGATCTTGGTAAATGTTAACCTGACTAAGGAAATTGCAAACCTTATTGTATAACCTGCTATTGTTAATTCTTAAGTGTCTCTGCTATCAAACTGCATTCTAAATATTTCTGCTTATTGCCTTAGATCTGAAATGCTCTCAACCTTAGCTATGAAAGCTTCTATTTGCACTGGACAGCTAATAATAGAGAAATGGATGAATGGTCAAAGTGTTGAAAATAGGTAACTTAGTACTCAGCCATAAATGGGAAAATATATATTAACCCTAATACCAAGGCTCAGGGAAAATTATGTGAGGAGGAAGCAGAAAGAATGGGAAAGTTAAACGATGGGAAGTATGCAGTTAAATGCTGTCTTCTTAGTCAGGACATGGGATTACAACCATGAATTCACAACATCTCTATTTAACTACTCAAGATCTACATAAGATCAAGATAGCCTACATTTTAGCATAAATGGGGTAGATGATATCAAGACTCTACTCCTCCCTGAGGATCTCTTGATTGCTAAATAGTTTCAAAGGAGAAGGGAAATAATTCTCTCTTTGTATGTTTATGTGTTTTAAATTCATAAAAGATTTTAAGGAGAAAAATATGTAATTTTATAAATGTTGATAAATGAAAAGAATGTAGCATAATGATTGGCTGAAAGGCTATCTAAAAAAGATTTTGGTTTTATTATCATTATACAGAATAGTAAAAGTTACAATGTTAAGGTAAAGATCAACCATTTACAGGAATTTTATAAATAGTTGTTCACCTGCATATCAATTACAAAATGCATCCAATGTTGCCAAATAGTTTTTGTTTGACTACTTCTATGGCTATGTGCAAAGACCAGTTTTGTGGATTATATAGTATATAAGTGCTTCTCCCTGTGACTAAATTTAGCCGGGATTGAGAATGAAGTCATGTTTACCTAGATGTTCTTCTGTTTTGGTTTTAAATCAATATGAAGTCCTATGAGTTATTTGTAATATAAAGACATGGAATGAATTTCATGAGAGTATGAAAAGGATAAAAAAAATAAGATGATATTGGAGAACTTTCAATGAGGTAAACATGAGTCATTTGTGTACATAATATATCACAGGAATCATATGTATTGTTTTCCACAAAGAAAATGATACAATTGAGACAAAATAGTTAACAATGAAGAAAAGCTCAGGTAAAAAATTGAGTAGATTTTAATTAATAAATTAATGACAGGAACTAATTTCACAGAATTGTTAATAAATAATATTAACCAAAAAGCTAGCTTACAAGAAACACTGTCGGAAAAGTTTTTTCTCAGTTATACATTCAAAGACATCTTTGTGTCATTTCTTGGGCAAGTATAGCACTTGTCACTTGTACTTGCTAAAGTACTTGTAAATTTCTCCTTTTAGAAACATTAGTATCATAAATTTATTTTAGTAAAACCCTTCAATTTCTTAATTCAAGGAAGGAAATCCAGCCTTCTATTTTATGTATGTATACCTTTGCAAAGTGATTTTTCAAGTGTTCAAAGCATCACAGTGATTCTTATTACTCCAGCATTTACCCATGGAAGATAGAGGGTCACAGTTACAGTTGTAAAGTCTATAAAAACAAAGATTAAAACCTTCAGACAATATGGGTCAAGAAAGAAGAAAGAAGATACACACACAGAGGGGGGGGAGGAAGAGAGAGAGAGACAGAGAGAACATTTTCTAAAATTATTATTCATATAACAATTGGAAGTTTCCAAGAGTCCAAAAATAGTTCTCAAAGTAATGCTTTACAACAAATCTTCATTAACCTACATGTGTTTTCATGTATTCTTATTCCTTTGTGAAAAATGTTATATTTTCCATGATCTTTATTATTCTTCATAGAATCAACTAAGTGCTGTGTTTTCAATGAAGATATCTCTAGCATGTATTATTATATTTTTATGCCCCGAAGTTCACTTATACTTATTTGTATGGAGCTTATATAACATCATATATTTGCCACCAGGATTCTGTATATAACTCCTTCCTAAGATTTTTGTTATTATTATTCTTACTGTTAACAGTTGAAGACTATTGCCCTAGAATTGGAGTGTATTTTGTGGTACTACATACACTTTATGTGCATACATTTTTGTAGCGTTTAAATCACAAATATATATTCTTTATCAAACATCAAACATTCTTACCAAACATATATCAACTCTTTATAATGAGGACTTTAAAGAGTTATTATTTCAATTTTTCCATTTTTATTTTTGAAATGCAGAACACTTTGGTATTATTTACAATTATTCTATTAGGCAACAGAAATCATTTTTAAAATTATGACTTAATATTCAGCCATAACAAATTTTGCCTCCCTGATACCAGCTTCAAATTTCCTAGCCGTAGGTAACAACTGCTCTTTTCAAAATCAGATTCCAAAAAAAAAAAATGAGATATAATGCATGCAATTCTTGTCTTTCTATGGCTGGCTTATTTCATTTAGCTTAGCATGTTCTATATAGGCCCATCCATGTTCACAAAGTAACAGGATTTTATTACTTTCATTGGATGAATCCTATTTCATGATGGAATTTCCTAGGAAAATTCTATTTCTTCATCCATTGTTTTTTTTTAACTTTTTTTAAAAATATTTTCTATATTCTTTGTTTACATTCCAAATGATTTCCCCTTTCCTGGATCCCCCCTCCCCATATGTCCCATAAACCTTCTTTTCTCCATCCCTTCTCCAATCACCTCCCTCCTTTTTCTCTGTCCTTATATTCCCTTCCAATGCTAGATCAATCCTTTCCAGGATCAGGACCCTCTCCATTATTCCTCACGGGAGTCATTTGTTATGCAATTTGTGCCTTGGGTATTCAGGGCTTCTGGGCTAATTAATATCCACTTATCAGAGATTGCATTCCATGTGTATTCTTTTGTGATTGGGTTACCTCACTTAGGATGATATTTTCCAGATCAAACCATTTGCCTAAAAATTTTGTGAATTCATTGTTTCTAATTGCTGAGTAGTATTTCATTGTGTAAATATACTACATTTTCTGTATCCATTCCTCCTTTGAGGGGCATCTGGGTTCTTTCCAGGTTCTGGATATTTTAAATAAGGCTGCTATGAACATAATAGAGCATGTGTCTTTATTGCATGCTGGGGAATCCTTTGGGTATATGCCCAGGAGAGATATAGCAGGGTCCTCTGGAAGTCTCATGTCCAGTTTTCTGAGGAACCTCCAGACTGATTTCCACAGTGGTTGTACCATCTTGCAGCCCCACGAGCAGTGGAAGAGTGTTCCTCTTTCTCCACATCCTCGCCAACACCTGCTATCTCCTGAGTTTTTGACCTTAGCCATTCTGACTGGTATAAGGTGATATCTCAGGGTTTTTTTGATCTCCATTTCCCTAATGACTAATGATGTTGAGCACTTCTTAAGGTGCATCTCGGCCATCTGAATTTCTTCATGTGAAAATTCTTTGTTTAGATCTGTACCCCATTTTTAATAGGGTTATTTGGTTCCCTGGGGTCTATCTTCTTGAGTTCTTTGTATATATTAGATATTAGCTATCAGATGTGGGGTTGGTGACTCTCCTTTCCCAATTTGATGGTTGCCGTTTTGTCCTTTTAACAGTGTCCTTTGCCTTACAGAAACTGTAATTTTATGAGGTCCCATTTGTCAATTCTTGATCTTAAAGCATAAGCTATTGGTGATCTGTTCAGGAACTTTTCCCCTGTGCCCATGTCCTCAAGGGTCTTTCCCCAGTTTCTTTTCTATTAGTTTCAGTCTGTCTGGTTTTACATGGAGGTCCTTGATCCACTTGGAGTGAAGTTTAGTACATGGAGATAAGAATGGATCAATTCGCATTCTTCTGCATGCTGACATCCAATTGAACCAGCACCATTTGTTGAAAAGGCTATTTTTTCTTCCCACTGGATATTTTTGGATCCTTTGTCGAAGATCAAGTGATCATAGGTATGTGGATTCATTTCTGGATCTTCAATTCTATTCCATTGGTCCACTTGTCTGTCACTGTGCTAATACCATGCAGTTTTTAACACTATTGATCTGTAGTATTGCTTGAAGTCAGGGATACTGCTTCCCCCAGAATTTCTTTTGTTGTTAAGAATAGTTTTAGCTATCCTGGGTTTCTTGTTATTCCAGATGAATTTGAGAATTGCTTTTTCTAACTCTGTGAAGAACTGTGTTGGGATTTTGATGAGGATTGCATTGAATCTGTAGATTGCTTTTGGCAAGATGGCCATTTTAACTATATAAATCCTGCCAATCCACAAGCATGGCAGATTTTTCCATTTTCTGAGGTCTTCTTCGATTTCCTTCTTCAGAGACCTGAAGTTCTTGTCATATAGATCTTTCACTTGTTTGGTTAGATTCACACCAAGATACTTTATATTGTTCGTGGCTATTTTGAAGGGTGTCATTTCCCTAACTTCTTTCTCAGCCTGCTTATCCTTTGAGTATAGGAAGGCAATTGATTTGCTTGAGTTGATTTTATAACCAGCCACTCTGCTGAAGTTGTTTATCAGCTGTAGGAGTTCTCTGGTGGAGGTTTTTGGGTCACTTAAGTAGACTATCATGTCATCTGCAAATAGTGATAATAATTTGACTTCTTCCTTTCCAATTTGTATCCGCTTGACCTCCTTATGTTGTCTAATTGCTCTAGCTAGAACTTCAAGTACTATATTGAAAACATATGGAGAGAGAGGACAGCCTTGTCTAGTCCCTGATTTTAGTGGGATTGCTTCAAGTTTCTCTCTATTTAGTTTGATGTTGGCTACCGGTTTGCTGTATATTGCTTTAACTATGTTTAGGTATGGGCCTTAAACCCCTGTTCTTTCCAATACTTTTAGCATGAAAGGATGCTGGATTTTGTCAAATGCTTTTTCTGCATCTAATGATATGATCATCTGGTTTTTTTCTTTGAGTTTGTTTATGTAGTGGATAGCATTGATGGATTTCCTTATATTGAACCATCCCTGCATCCCTGCGATGAAGCCTACTTGATCATGGTGGATGATCGTTTTGATGTGTTCTTGGATTCGGTAGGTTAGATTTTTATTAAGTATTTTTGCATCAATATTCATAAGAGAAATTAGCCTGAATTTCTCTTTTTTGTTTGACCTTTGTGTGGTTTTGGTATCAGCGTAATTGTGGCTTCAGAGAACGAGTTGGGTAGAGTTCCTTCTGTTTCTATTTTGTGGAATAGTTTGAAGAGTATTAGTGTTAGGCCTCCTATGAAGGTCTGATAGAGTTCTGGACTGAAGCCATCTGGTCCCGGGCCTTTTTTGGTTGGGATACTTTCTATGACCCTTTTTATTTCTTCAGGTGTTATGGGACTGTTTAGTTGATCTATTTGATCCTGATTTAGTTTTGGTGTTGTATATTGGTCTAGGAAACTGTCCATTTCCTCCAGATTCTCCAGTTGTGTTGAGTATAGTCTTTTGTAGTAGGATCTAATGATTTTTTGAATTTCTTCAGTTTCTGTTGTTATATCTCCCTTTCATTTCTAAGTTTGCTAATCTGTCTCTGTGTAGTTTGGTTAGTCTGGTTAAAGGTTTATCTATCTTGTTGATTTTCTCAAAGAACCAGCTCCTGGTTTTGTTGATTCTTTGTATGGTTCTCTTTGTTTCTACTTGATTGATTTCGGCCCTGAGTTTGATGATTTCCTGCCTTCTACTCCTCCTCGGTGAAATTGCTTCTTTTTGTTCCAGGGCTTTCAGGTATATCATTAAGCTGTTAGTGTATGCTCTCTCCATTTTCTTTTTGGAGGCACTCAGGGCTATGAGTTTTCCTCTTAGCACTGCTTTCATTGTGTCACATAGATTTGGGTATGTTGTGTCTTCATTTTCATTAAGTTCTAAAAAGTGTTTAATTTTTTTCTTTATTTCTTCCTTTACCAAGGTATGATTGAGTAGAATATTGTTCAGTTTCCACGTGTATGTGGGCTTTCTGTTGTTTTTGTTGCTATTGAAGACCACTTTTACTCCATAGTGATCTGATTGGAGGCATGAGATTAGTTTGTTCTTCTTATATTTGTTGAGGTCTGTCTTGTGACCAATTATATGTTCGATTTTGGAGAAGGTACCATGAGGTGCTGAGAAAAAGGTATATTCTTTTGCTTTAGGATAGAATGTTCTATATATATATATATCTGTTAAATCTAATTGGTCCAAAGCTTCAATTAGTTTCATTGTGTCCCTGTTTAGTTTCTGTTTTCCTGATCGGTCCATTGAGGAAAGTGCATTGTTGAAGTCACCCACAATTATTGTGTTAGGTGCAATGTGTGCTTTGAGCTTTAGTAAAGTGTCTTTTATGAATGAGGGTGCCCTTGCATTTGGAGCATATATGTTCAGGATTGAGGGTTCTTCTTGTTGTATTTTTCCTTTGACCAGCAAGAAGTGTCCCTCAGAGTCTCTTTTGATGACTTTGGGTTGAAAGTCAATTTTGTCTGATATTAGAATGGCTACTCCAGCTTGTTTCCTGAGACCATTTGCTTGTAAAATTGTCTTCCACTACTCTAAGGTAGTGTTTGTCTTTGACCCTGACGTGTGTTTCCTGTATGCAGCAAAATATAGGGTCCTGTTTATGTATCCAGTCGGTTAGTCTATGTCTTTTTATTGGGGTATTAGGTCCATTGATGTTAAGAGATATTAAGGAATAGTGATTGTTACTTCCTGTCATTTTTGACGTTATTTTTTAAATTTGATTGGTTAACTTCTTTTGGGTTTGATGAAAGGTTACTATCTTTCTTTTTCCAGGGTGAAGTTTCCCTCCTTGTATTGGTGTTTTCCTCCTATTATCCTTTGTAGGGCTGGGTTTGTGGATAGATATTGGGTAAACTTGGTTTTGTCATGGAATATCTTAGTTTCTCCATCTATGGTGATTGAGAGTTTTGCTGGATATAGTAGTTTTGGCTGGCATTTGTGTTCTCTTAGAGTCTGCATGAGATCAGCCCAGGATCTTCTAGCCTTCATAGTCTCAGGTGAAAAGTCTGCTGTGATTCTGATAGGTCTTCCTTTATATGTTACTTGGCCTTTTTCTCTTACTGCCTTTAATATTCTTTCTTTGTTTAGTACATTTGGTGTTTTGATAATTATGTGACGGGAAGTATTTCTGTTCTGGTCCAGTCTGTTTGGAGTTCTATAGGCTTCTTGTATATTCATGGGCATCTCTGTCTTTAGGTTAGGGAAGTTTTCTTCCATAATTTTATTGAAGATATTTGCTGGCCCTTTAAGTTGTAAATCTTCACTCTCATCTATGCCTATAATCCTTAGGTTTGGTCTTCTCATTGTGTCCTGGATTTCCTGGATATTTTGGGTTACAAGCTTTTTGCATTTTGCATTTTCTTTAACTGTTGAGTCCATGGTTTCTATGGTATCTTCAGCATCTGAGATTCTTTCTTCTATCTCTTGTATTCTGTTGTTGATATTTGCATCTATGTCCCCTGATTTCTTCCCAAGGCTTTCTCTCTCCAAAGTTGTCTCCCTTTGAGTTTTCTTAGTTGTTTCTACTTCTGATTTTAGATCCTGGATGGTTTTGCTTAGCTCCTTCACTTGCTTGTTTGTGATTTCCTGTAATTCTTTAAGAGATTTTTGTGTTTCCTCTTTCATGACCTCGGCCTGTTGACCAAAGTTCTCTTGTATTTCTTTAAGTGTTTTTTGCATTTCCTCCTTATTGGCTTTTGTATTCTCCTGAATTTCTTTCAATGATTTTTGTGTTTCCCTTGCAAGGGCTTCTAACTTTTCATCCATTTTCTCTTTAATTTCTTTAAGTATGTCCTTCATGTGTTCCTGTACAAGCATCATGACCAGTGATCTTAAATCTAAGTCTTGTTTTATTGGTGTGATGGGGTATCCAGGACATGCTGTTAAAGGAGAATTGGGTTCAGATGTTACCATATTGCCTTGATTTCTGTTAGTGACATTCCTGTGTTTGCCTTTTGCCATCTAGTTCTCACTGGTGTTAGTTGGTCTTGTCAATGCTGGACTCACCAGTGCAAGCTGCCTCTTCCCAGGTTGCCTCTGGTGCACAGCTTACCTCCTGCACTGCCTGAAGACAGGGTGCTGTTGCCCAGGCTGTTCAGATCCTGAAGCAGACACCTGAAGGCTCCTGCCAGGGCCCACTGGGTTCACCAGAGCACACTGACTTCTCCCAGCTGGCCTCTGGGAAGCCCTCTTGCCTCTTGCAGGACCTGGAGATGTGGCGTTGCTGCCCAGGCTGATCTGGATCTGGAAGCGGAGAGATCTGAGGGCTCCTGCCAGAGGCCTCAGGATTGGAACCTAAGCTCCGTGCCACAGGAGCAAGCTGTGTGCTCCCAGACTGCCTCTGGGTTCACACCAGGTCTCTTGCACTTCCTGGAGATCGAGTGCTGTGGCCCAGGCTGTTCAGATCCCAGTGCAGACACCTGAAGGCTCCCGCTTTGGCCCGCTGGGTTCACCAGAGCACACTGACTTCTCACAACTGACTTACCGGAAGCCCCTCTTTCCTTTTGCAGGACCTGGAGATGTGGAGTTGCCACCTAGGCTGATCCTGATCCAGAAGCAGAGAGACCTGAGGGCTCCTGCCAGAGGCCTCAGGACTAGAACCTAAGCTCTGTGCCACTAGTGCAAGCTGTGTGCTCCCAGACTGCCTCTGGGTGCACACCCGGTCTCCCACACTTCCTGGAGATTGAGCGCTGTGGCCCAGGCTGTTCAGATCCTGAAGCAGACACCTGAAGGCTCCTGCAGGGGCCTGCTGGATTCACCAGAGCACAGTGACTTCTCCCGCTGGCCTCCCGGAAGCCCCCTCTTCATCCATTGTTAATGATCACCTACATTTTTTTTAATGTCTTAGCTATAGAAATAGGATCGCAGATTTTACAACAGTATGTTAGTTTCACAAGTGGACAACAAGCATATAAAGGACTGTTCAAAATCACTAATCATTGGGGAAACCAAAATTTAACAATACAATGAAAAAGCACCTCAACTCAGAAAAAAAAATATGGCTAGTTTCAAAAAGACTAAAGGTAAGTACTGAGAAGAAGATAAAGAAAAGGGAACCCTTTTTCTTTAAGGAGAAAGTTTTCTGAATCCTGCCATCTCAGAAACAACTTCTCCATCCTGATGGCAGGGTCATACTGAGTCCCTGGAAACAATCACCAATTTGTTTAGCCAGTGTTCCTTGTTTGTCTGTTAACCAGTAAGTTACAAGAAAAATGTAAAGAATGAAGTTGCCTGTGATCTAAACAGGTTGTAAAACTATTGTTTGTTCCTTAATTAACTGTGTACAGCTGGCCCACTCCTTTGTTCCGTTATTGTTTTGAGTTACAGGCCAAATGTCCAGAATGAGGCCTGAGAACCAAGGCTCTGAGTCAGACCTTAAAACCACATGGCTCAGGCATAATTACCAATGTTTGCTCTTTTCTTGTGACTGGTTGGGCACAAATCCAGGGAAAATGGAGACTCCCTTGACCAATCTCTTGTGTCCAGATAAGATTGGATAATGCTGCAGCCCACCCCATTCTCCTTCACTTTGTGGTCTCATCCTTTAAACATGCTGGAAAATTACCCTTCCACAGCAAATTCCAGCTCTGAAGTCTGTTCTCGGGGTCCTGGTGATCAGTAGTGGCTTGATTACAATAAATTTTTGTCATCTGCAATTGATGTGGTATTTGAGTTATATTGGATTTAAGCCATCCCCATAAAAGCTCATTAAAAATTATCAGAACCATTAAAGAAAAGAAACTACAGAGGTTTTTCAGAAAATTAAATATCACTAATAGGTATTTCAGGAAGTACAGATTATGGTATATTTCAAAAGGAAGTGAACCTAGAACATTGAATACATATCAATCTTTATATTTTAAAAAATTATATGATATCAGATTTCATATATGACCATTAAAGGAAGAGAATGTTCTTTCTTTCATTGTATGAGGATTTACTGAATTAATACCATATTTCAATGAGTCTCCATGAATATTCCTTAAAAAATAACTAACTTAAGTAATAACTAACTTAAAAACAGAAAAACATAAGAAATTTCTGAGAACCTTCCTGCTCATAGTTATATGCAGGATATCTCTTCCATCCACAGCAATGGACTTTTCGGTAATAGGGAGGTATTATTTATGATACATTGCTGGAGTAAAACCAATACATACAATCACAGAAATAATCAAGTACTTTTAATGGCAATTAAGCACTTAATTTTTTATCTCTTTTCACTTCTTTCTTATGAGTAATATGTCAGTATCAGTCATAAAATTATTAATAATTATCACTTATCCAAATGGTAATTGAGGGTCAAGGAATTTGGCAGTGGAAAAATGAAGGAATTGGATCCGAGCCTTTTATGAAGGCTATATAACAAATAAGTATATTAATAACATACAAAATCTATCATGAATGCCCTTTAACCATCATTTTTGGTAATATTTGTTCATTATTCATCGACACATTAATTTCAGTTGAGTATATGTAAATATTTCAGCCTTTGTTTTCACATGAAAATTATATTTATAATATCCACTTATTTCTTAAATATACAAAATACATATGCATAACATGTAGTATGTGTCTGTGTGTATGTGTGTGTGTATTTGTATGTATTTGTATTTATATAAACATCCTGTCTAAAATTAAAATATTCACATTAACTTTAAAATAGTATCCTTTCCATTTTATGAGATGTATTCTTTTACTAGTCTGTAACCTTTTACTACTCTATGATGTTTATTATGATGTTTATTATTATTATGTATATTATTATATTAGGCTGTTTATATAATAGCCTAAGTTAGAATGCAAAGCTTGCAAAGGACAGCGCCTCTTTTATTTGTCCCTGAGATAAAACTTAGAATATGTATTTTGTGCATGAATGAATTTTAATGATTAGTAAACTGCAATTTGATACTGTTGTTTTACTAAAATTTATAGTGAACATTTGTACAAAATATTTTACACTTGATCTTAGCCAAAAGGTTGAGAAGCAATGTACAAAATATTTTTAAAAATTGTTTGGAAGATAATTTCTGCCTGGCATATGTTTACTTTTGCTTACTAATACTGTTTACTTTATAAACTTATTGCAGCTTCCCCTCTTTTCTCTCCTCCTAGTTTGTCCAGGCACTCCCTCTTACCCCCACCGCTCACATCCATCCCTCCTCCCATTTTCCTAAAATGGAAGATCTCCCATGGATCTCAACCATATCAAGTTGCAGTAAATGTATGCACATGTTCGATTAAGGCTAGACAAGGCAGCCCAGTTATGGCAAAGGTATCGAAAGGCCCACAATATAATCAAAGACATCCCGTGTTCCCATTTTTGGAGTCACACATGAAGACTGCACAAGTATTATATATGTGCAAAAGGCCTGCGCCCATTCTGTGCATGCTCTCCGACTGGCAGTGTTGTCAGTCTCTGTAATCCCCTATGGTACCACGTTTCCCAGACTCAGTAGGTTTTCTTATGGTGTCCTTGACCCCTCTGGGTTCTTCAAATCTTCCTCCCCCTCTTCTGCAGGATTCCCCAAACTACAACTTTAGGTCTCTTCTTCAGTTCCTATCAGTTGATGGGTGAAGCTTCTTTGATGACAGTTATGCTAGGCTTCTGTCTACAATTATAGCAGAATGTTATTAACAGTGTAATGGAGTGGGCTCCATCTCTTGACATGAGTCTCAGCCTGTGCCACTCATTGGTTGGCCCTTTCCTTAAAGTTTGTTCCATCTTTTCCAACTGCACATCTTGTAGGGATGCTACCTTTTAGGTTTAATGTTTTGTGTCTGGGTTGTTGTCACAACCCTCCACTGGAAGTCTTGCCTGGTTTCAGGGGTTGCTCAATTCAGGCTTCATACTCTCCATTTCTACAATTCTTATGGTCACCCTTATAGATTTCTAGAAGTTTCCATTATCCTGGATTTCTAGCTCATCTCAGACCCGTCCCCCAGATTCCTTGTAATGCAGTTGTCTTTCCCTCCCATACTTCATCTTTCCTGTTTCCATCCTCATCCCCTACCCCACTCAGTTACTTCTCTTCATCCAACTTGATGTATATAATCTATTACCCCTTCTCACTGACATTCAAATGTCTGCCCTAGGGCCCTCGTTGTTACTTTGCTTCTGTAGTTTGTAGCATGGTATACTGTACTGTATGACTAATAGCCACATATAAATGAGTATGCACAGTGTCCTGAGTTTTCTTGCTCAGGATGACTAGAAAAGATAAATTTTTTTAACACTGAAAAAAATGTTAAAAAATCACCTCTTAGACTAAAGTTCAGGTGGCAGAAACAGGATTGTTGAGTTTTAAAGTCCAACCCAGGCTGCAAAGTAAGATCCTTACCCCTTTAACCAAAAGCCACACTAATTAAATATATTAATAAACAAAATCTTGTCTAAATAATACCAACTCAATTTTTGTTTATTAACCTGGCATTTTAAAAAAAAGCTCTCTGACTTTGTCTATTATATTCATTGTTTTTGTTGTAATTTATTGTATTTCTTTTCCATTCAGTTAAAGCTACGATTTTACTATTTTATGATTTCTGTGTTGTTTTTATGAAGGATACGTACATTGTTTACTTTTTCTTTACTTTTATTTGGTGATAAAGTGTCTTCGTCATAAACTTTGGACCAAGTAGCAGAATGAAAAAACTCATAGCCTACCTTCCTTGAAAACAACAAAAAGGCATCGGTCATGGGTCCTGTGATCTTTGACCTGATGGTTCCTTGTAGTTTCAAAACCTGTGGCTGCAAAACTGGAGATAGGAAACCAATTCCACCTCCTGCTGCTGCCTTGGATGCTATCACTGAGCATTTGGAAAGAAGCCTTCTCAAGCACAGCATGTGGTAAACTGCTGTCTACTGTGAGAAAAACAACCTGGGCTGCACACTGCACCTTGGCACTGCATCTCACTTGCCTTCTGGCTTCCTTTCAATATGTGCTCCTGGCAGAAAAGTCTACCCTGTCTCTCTGTTTCTCTCTGTGTCACTATCATTGTCTCTGTTTCTCTGACTGTCTCCTTTTGTCACACAAATGCAATGTATACAATGTGAAATTTAAATACCATAATTCTTTTTGAAAAATCACCTGTATCTTACTAATAGTTTGAAATTCTAACCTTCTATGTTAAAAATATTTCTCTTATACTTTTTCATTAGTTTTCAATACATAAATCATTGGGTAACAAGAACTTCAATTGATCTGTCTCTGTGACAACTGATTTGCAGTTGGCATACACATTTGTCCTTTTTGCCAGCAATGCTAAAATACTGAGCTATACTGATTTCTGTCACCTTTTCCTCCCCTTATTTCATAATAACTGCACAGCTGTGTGTTGTTACAGCACCTGCATTTCTTTCTATTTAGCATATTGATCAGGATTTCTCTGCCATTATTTAGAGATTAGACTAACAGGTATTTCTACAAATCTCTAAAGGTAGTGCTGCAGAATAATAATTTTAGTTCCTTTTAGAAGAATTTTTCCCATATTCAATCAATAATATTGAAATTTGAAATAAATATAATTATAAAATAATATGCTACACTACTGCAGAGAAGAAAACATCTTATATGTGAAATTCTTAAACTAATAACATAATAGAGTATCCTCTTCTAAAATAGATTTTAATTTAATCATTTATTTATTTATTTATTTATTTATTTATTTATCACTCCAGATTTTATTCTCTTCCAGTATTGGTGCACATCCCATACCTCTTCAGAGCCCCCGCACCACATGAGGATGTCACCACCCCCCACTCCACACCCCATCAGACCTCTAATCTCCCTCTGGCCTCTCCTGAGGGTTAAGTGCCTCTTCTCTGACTGAGCCAAGACAGCAATCTTCTGTTGTATACACAGAATGTTGGGGGCCTCATATCAGCTGGCCTATGCAGCCTGGTTGGTGGTCCAGTGTTTGCGAGATCTCAGGGGTCCAGGTTAATTGAGACTGCTGGTCCTCCTACAGGAATGTCCTCTTCCTCAGCCTCCTCCAGCTTTTCCCAAATTCAACCACAGGGGTCTTTTTTTTTTTTTTAAGAACAAGCAATTGTTGTTACTAAAAGTAGAAAAATTGAAAATTGTGATTGAGTATGTTTTAGTTTTAAAGCAATTGAAATTAAAGCACATGGTTATTAATTTGACATACATGACACAAACAATCTTATTTGAATAAAACATGGCTTACAAAGCAAAGAAGTGTCACATTGGAGGCTTTGAGGAAGAAAAGGGAATGGAAATGATGTAACTGTGGAATAGTCTCAAATGATAGAAATTTCCTCTGAAAATTCATAGCTCTTACTATGAAAAACCTAATAGTAATCAATGTTAATATATATCTTACATGAGATAATACATTGAAAATCAACAAGATATACTGCAACTATTTTGTACAGTGAAACCATTTATTAAACAATACATCCAGTGTCCTCAATGGGGACTTGTAAAATAAATGTAAGTTGTCATCTCCTATTTGTCATTATTTTAAATGAGATATAGAGAGGATATCATACAGGACTCATTAGCAAAGAAGGAATCAAAAATCAAAGAGGAGCACATGGGAGGAACTAGATAGATGAAGGAAATTGAGGAAATACATTAATTATATTTTAATTAAAATTTTAATTGTTAAAAACTGAGCAGACTTTCAAAATTACAACTTATTGTATTATTATATAGTTATTCACCCAATAGCTTGCAATAACATAAATATAAAGATTTGTTTCCTCTGATATAGACACAAGTTTTCCTTACTATATGCATCCAACAGAACAAAAGGAAGTGATTGAGGTTTTGTTACCCAAGGATGTATCCAATATAGGCATTTTTATATAAAGAATGATTGCAGATGAATTACTAATATAGCAAAAATACACTAAAACAACTAAATTTCTATCATATTAAAAAAGATAAAATACTCACATATATATCCTTTTGGCCTGTTTGAACCATATATATATATAAAGGGAAAATGTAAAAGGTACACTGGGACCTGGGACTCTTCATAATGATGCAACATATAACACCTTACACAAAACAAAGTCATTCCATGTAAGTGTCACAGCATTTTTAGAACTATATAGTTTTTATTTTTTAATTGGTTGGCTTTTTTCAAACACAATGTCTCTGAATGTGCACATACACACATATTTTCAAACAGATTTTTCAGTATTTTAGATTTTTAAAATAATTTCCACTACCTATTACAAACAGTAATTTTATCAATTATTCATGTAAATTTAAAGTAGATAACAATATATTATTTTTTTAAGAAATTGGAATGAAATGGAATTTACATTTTTTATTAAATGAAATAATTATAGCTCATTGCTATTCACCTTAAGGACAAAAAAGCCAAATAAAAGGTCAATACTCATTTATAGTGAACTTTAAAAAATAGGTAGATATTTTTATAAATTAAAATCCTTGGCAGGCCTGAGCTAAGATACCACACTGAGAAATTATGCATGCAACAGATCTGGTGTAAAAAAGCTTTATTGGGGGAGAGGAGAGGAGTGGGGACCAAGGGAAGGGACAGAGGCAGAAGAGTAGACAAGTGGATGAGCAAACTCATGGAAGGAGAGAGTCAACAGGGTGGGGAAAGGGGACCTGGGAGGGGCAGAGAGAGAGATCATACTGAAAATAGAGAGACAGAGAAAGAAAAGGCCAGGAACACACACACACACACACACACACAGAGACAGAGAGTGACAGAGAGAGAGAGAGTGACAGAGAGAGAGCGAGAGGGAGAGTTTGGTGAAAAGTGGGTCCTTCTATTCTCTGTACACACCTGGGGCACCTGGAGGCTAGAGAGGAAGGTCATGACTTAAGCAGTTGCTAGGTCTTCGAGGGAAGGCCAGTGAAATCACCTGTATACTAACATTCCTTCTGTTTTGTTTAATTAAAACCGAGGAGCTAGGAAGAGGTAATGATGAGGCAGGAAAGAGGGCATTGTGTTCTTTAGACTGCTTCTTGATGTCTGCTGAGGTGAACATCTTTGCAGAACCCCAAGGGAATTGGGATAGTGTCCAACTCCTGGGAGAGCTGGCTGTTTCACTTGCTGTCCAAGCTCTGCGGGACCATCTGAGACTGGGAAGGTACAGGCTCAGTTAAACCCGTCCGTGAGGATAGACCACCTGGGGCTAGCCATTTTGGCACTGTTATGGATGCAGATTTTGAGGAAACTCTGGACTTGGTAGGATGCTGGAATGCATGTTAGGGGCAATAGATTAACTTAAGGAGTTTAAAAAGAAAAACAAATGTCCTAGGAAGAAAACTTTCCATTTGAAAATTTTAGGCCCATGATCTTAGTAGTTAAAGGAGGATGATTCTAAAACCAGGGAAGGGGGAAATGAATCTCACTCTCTAGAATAACTAATAAGTGAGAAAACAGAGGCTGTTGACAGGGGTGCTTATATGGAGTCTATTTGACACATACATTATTATAATTAGCATCAGCATTATTTATAATCTGTATTGAAGCCCGCATTGTAGAGAAGGCAATAGACTGAAACCTCTGTGTCATAATAGAAGCTTGAGAAAGTTTTAGGTTAAAAGCATGAAGACTCTTTAAGGTGAGCTCAGGGAAGATCAAAATCTTCTGTTGCACAGAAGAGGAAAAAAATCACTTGATCTTGATTTTTAGTATGACTACAGATTGTGAAAAAGGGGCTTTTACCTTCTATCCACAACACTATATCTGTATATATAGAGAGAAAGAGAACGATTTAGCACAATGAGGAGTCTCTTGTAAGTCTATACTTAGAAGACAACCAAAAGAAACTTTAAAATCTTGAGTTTGTGACTATGATATTAATGGATCAGATAGTAGAAGGTCTTACTAGAATTAGAAAAATAATTTACCAGAATTCCATTGATTAATGTTAAAAGTCTGAACATTTTTTATTTTAATACAATGGCAAGGGGAAGAGATCACAAGTGTTTTATTATTCTTTTTATATGTCTTAAATCACTTTCTGACCATCATTCAAGCTTTCACATCCTCCACCATTTACAACTTGAATTTACCAACTTTCAAACACCTCATGTCCTAAAGCAGTTTCTTAGATCCTCACAACTTAAGCTTCTGTATTCTCAGACCTTAAATAAACTTTACACCCCTTTTCTATCCAATTATTTCTCATGAGACACAGGTGATTGATTACTGGGAATAGTCATTTTAAAAAAGAACAGTAAAAAGTTACGGTAAGGGCTGGTGAGATGGCTCAGCTCATAAGAGCACTGACTGCTCTTCCGAAGGTCCTGAGTTCAATTCCCAGCAACCACATGGTGCCTCACAACCATCCATAATGAGATCTGACACCTTCTTCTAGTGTGTTGCAACAACTACAGTGTACTTTCATATAATAAATAAATTACAAAACAATAATTTATTAAAAATTTTACACTGAGATCTGTCTTCTGAATCTGGTGACAAAGTAGGTTGTGGCTCCACCTAGCAGTAGTGGCAGCTTTAGGAGAGTGAGGTCTATGATCTAATTTTTATTCCTAAACCCTGGCAACTTACAAGGACACACTTAGAACACACTTTAAAGTACTTCATTTGTTTGTTGGAAGTTCTTAAAATGGATCTGAAGTGAGAATGTATGACATACAAGGCTTTGTGTGAAAGAGCAAAAGGCATAAGCCTTAATTTAGCTTCTCAAGTGCATGTGCAGTCAGAAGGCAATGCTACTGCCAGTAATTAATTTACAATTATGTCTGAAGACTGTGCTTACTCCTACCATTAAAAGCTTATACTCAAATGAAATTTCTTTTTTAAAAAGAAATTTAGTTTTCTCTGTTATTTTTGATATTTATTTATTCTTTATGTTCATTTAATGTGGATGTGTGCAGGTATTTTGCCTGAATGTATAACTGTTTACCATATGCATGTAGAGGATAGAATTCTATATGTGTCCTTTCAAACTACAGTTCCAGATGATTGGTAGCTGCCCTGTGAGTACTGGCAAACAAATCCACATCCTCCCTAAGGAGAGTAAGTGTTCTTTACTTCTGATCTATTTTCCTATACCCAAAATATGATTTATGAAATTTCTATAATAGAAAATGTAATTTCTGATTTTCAACAAGAATTTCATTTTAGATACTTTACATTCTAAACTTATTATTCTAACAAAAACCATATTATGAAATGTTCATCAATATACATAATTATAGGAATATGTGTATACCCATAGGTATATACACACATATAAACACATGTATGAACATGAATGGGACAGATTACAAGACTGTGAAAACCACATTGAGTAAAAAGCTCTTTTGGAGGGTGAGTGATGTGTTTGATCATTCCATATCTTTTTGAAGCACAAGATTAAGAAATATGAAAAGGTGAGTGTGTTAGAGAAAATAGTGATAATAAAAGTTTTTCAAAAATAAAGTTTTGAAGTGTTCTTTTTCAATTTTAAACCACTGCACTATTGAGGATAGCTGTAGAAACAATATAATTGGAGTTAATCTAAGCCTGACCCTTAGAGAAACAGGTCATGTGTTGGTGGCTTACCTTGAGGTTTTATAGCCTAGATCCCCAGCAATTTCACTCTGCTTCCTTGAATGTGGAGGAAACATTGTCAGTTGCTTTGGGTTTCTTCCTTCATGATTTTCCCATCACGAATGTTATCATTTTAGAATGGAAGTCACAATGCATGTAGCTTTGCTCTCTTTGGTTGCATGTTGTCAGGTTCCTCTATTGAAATTTGTGATGACCTGAGATTTCACCTCACACTAGTCACAATGGCTAAGATAAAAATCTCAGGAGAAAACAGGTGCTGATGAGAATGTGGAGAAAGAGGAATACTCCTCCACTGCAGGTGGGGTTGCAAGCTGGTACAACCACTCTGGAAATCAGTCTGGAAGTTCCTCAGAAAATTGGGTATAATACTGCCTGAGGACCCCACTATACAACTCCTGGGCATATACCCAGAGGATTCCCCAGCATATAATCAGGACAAATGCTCCACTATGTTCATAGCAGCCTTATTTATAATAACCAGAAGCTAGATAGAATCCAGATGTCCCTCAATAGAGGAATGGATACAGAAAATGTGGTACATTTACACTATGGAATGCTACTCAGCAATTAAAAACAATGAATTCACAAACTTCTTAGTCAAGTGGGGGAACAGGAGGATATCATCCTGGGTCAGGTGACCCAATCACAAAAGAACACACATGGTACGCACTCACTGATAAGCGGATATTGGCCCAGAAGCTTGCAATACCCAATTCGCATATCAAATGATGCACAAGAAGAAGGAAGGAGAGGCTCCTGGTCCTAGAAAGGCTCAGTGCATCAATGTAGAGAAATACCAGAACAGGAAAGTGGAAAGGGGTTGATTGGGACACAGGAGTAGAGAAGAGGACTTATGGGAATTTCGGGGAGGGGGGATACTAGAAGGGGGAAGGGGAAATCATTTGAAATGTAAATAAAGAATATATCAAATAAAAAATAATTTAAAAAAATAGAAATTTGTGATGACCACAGATTCAAAACTTCTATATACTAAACTCATATGATTTTAATTTTTATTGTGATGTTAATTGCTTTTAATTTAAGGTATGTGTCTGAAGGAGGGTGGTAGCTGAGGGCACCAAAAGAAGAAAGTTGTTCTTCTGGATATGTAGTTTTGAGATGTTGTGAGCCATCCTATGTGATTGCTAGGAACTAAACTCCGGTCATCTTAACTGCTGAGGCATATATCCTGACTCTCATGTATTATACTTTAAACATCATTTAATTCCAGATTCATTATTTCTTTATTTTGACTTGAAGTATATATCTTGGAGATTGTGTTTAGTTGTCCAATAGGGAAGGAATAATGGGACCTAGAGGCAATTTCTTGGGCTATATTATGAAAACAAACAAAAGGTTCTGGATTAGGAGGTGAAAAATTCATGTTGCCCTGGTGTTAAACCATCTTATAAATATGACCACAATAATTAAATGTAAATTATCTCCAATAAGTCTATGCTCAAACCTGAGTTCTTAAAAGACAATATTGGGGGCAACCTAGAACCTTTACTAGGTGTGACTTAATGCCATGTTTCAAGGTCTTCGAAATGAGAAATGAAGTTTTATGTGATTTTGTTGTTTTCTCAAGAGGTGAATGTTCAACAAGAAAGAATCAAGGCAAACACCAGCTTTTTTTTTAAACTTAATATCTCATCTTTTCTCTCTAGTATATGGCCACCATAATGTCATTCTTTGACAGGGAAATCAGTCAGAAGAGTCTCAGGACAGCCCATGCTCTGTTCTTGAGAAGTTACAAACTAAACAAACCAGTTTCCCTAAAAACTGATTACCCTCAGACATTTTATTAGAGCAATGGGGAAGACAAATATATACAGTCTACCCTGTATTAGATGATAAATAAGGACACAGCAAGGGACACAAAGGGTAGAGCAATCAGTGCACACTAAAATCATTACAATGGAAGTACACTGGGTTGGATAACTACCTCTAATTATATCAGACAATGTTGAGGAGACATGTTGCCCAGGACTTCTCTTGTTTTGAGATCTTTAATAGTGAGTTTTGTCATTCAAAGTTTGTCTTATCCTCATGGATGATCATAAAAATGAAAAGTTTCAAATGGACATAAAAACAAAGTTTTGAACCTGACTAAATTATTTCAATTGCAAGTTTTTAATTAACACTGACGTTCATCAAATGATTTTTAGAGAAATCATTGATTAAATCCAATTATGCCATCACACACATTACTGATAGAAATTTTAATATTTTGTTTATTTTACTGGGGGAGAGAAATACTTTATTATTCTTTTGACTGACAATTACCATAGGACTCAATAGGATATCAGTGAAGACATAATTGTCAAAACAGCTCTTTTTCACACTTGTCAGTTGTGTTAACATGTAATATTACGTTGTGCATTGATACCAACAGGGAATTGAGTAGTAATAAGAAACTTTGATGGTTTCACTCACATATAATGATTTTGATTAATGGCACGGGATACACATAAGGAACACAAAGTATATTTTGATATTTAAAATGTATCCAAAATATGTTAATGCTAGTTAGATGGTTCAATCAATCAAACATTAGGTTAGTTACTTAGTCAATCCAATACTGGATTGAAACAACACTGATTTATAAAGAACAGCAGCAACAGTATTTAAATAGCTGAGCATGAACATAGATGAGAATGTTCTGTTATATAGTAATTAATTAATGAATCTCAAAATTTCAAAAATACTAATTCTGACCTTTGTCATAGTGAAAAGCTCACTGAAAAGCAGACATGACTATTTAGTATACTGTCAAGTTTGACAAAACCAGAAATTATGATATGTCTTTGCTTTCTGTATCTACTGAGTAAAGAACATGTTTCCACATAAGAAATTGGAGACAATCTATTCTTTACAGGGATACAAAATAGCATCTTTTCAAAATCTCCACATCTTTTCAAAATAGCAGCAGTATAAAAGTAGAACAATCAAAATGATTGAACTGCAGATAAATATATAGAAGAGAGGATATATTCAGAAAAGATCACCCTATCTCTGACTAACAATGTGATTCAAGGGACCATAAATTCAAGTCCAAACTCACTGTTACTGTCATAGTTCTAGATTGCTATGTGCTTATAAGAGAGCCAATATAGATAAGGAAAGGTTGCTCATGATGGCTCTGAGCACCCATGAGATATGGTTCCAAAGGTTGAGATTAGGTGTTTCATGTCAGAAGCATTACAATTCTATGAACACACAATTGGACAATACATGTAGAGAAGAAGGTCTACCCACATTTATTTACTCCATTTGGGTATAAAAGAATGTAGATGTACTAGGACTTGGATTAGTTAAATAGATGTGCTAAAGAATAACTGACCTACAAAAGTTGCAAGTATTTAATTCATATAACTTAGTAAGTTTTGGTAACCTGTGAGTGACTTTATTTATAGTACAGGCATACCTTTCAAAGTAATAAACTCTTCCCAAATGTTCCTCCATATTTTATTTTGCATTCTATTGTACAGCAGAACTGTAGACCTAACACATAACATACAATCTCAGTCTGAAAAGCTTCCCCAGAGTGGCAGAAGCAGTAGGAAAGAAGCATGCTAATATGAAGTACATGACTTTTTTGTAGGTGATATTTTTGTTTTATGGCTCCATGAAGAAAATGGGAGCTGGAGATTAAAAGAAATTTGAAGGGCAAGAAACTTGGAATCTTATCCCATGTAGTCTAGCCTGTCTTTTTTGTTGTTGTTGTTGTTTTTGAGTAGGGCTATCCACATACTATATTTAATTATTGCAAGAAAACTCTAAGAAACTGTCACTAAAATATTCATAAATGAGATAGATGAATAAATGGAAACATGAAGACCAATACAGTAGAAGAAGAAAAACTCATATAAACAAAGAAAGCTTAGTAAGGCTATGCACTTTGGTATAGGAGACTCTCCTGTACAGACTCAAGAACAGGAACAGTGTGTATCTGAATTAGGGACAGTGAATAGTTAAACACCATAATTATTACCAACTCAGAGAATGGGAGCATGATCAGCTTTGCTGAATGCCTTAGTCAGGGTTTCTATTTCTGCAAAAAGATCATGACCAAGAAGCAAGTGGGGAGGAAAGGGTTTATTCAGCATACAGCTCCAAATTGCTGTTTATCACCAAAGGAGATGAGGACTCCTCCTCAACAGGTCAGGAAGCAGGAACAGATGCAGAGGCCATGGAAGGATATTTCTTACTGGCTTGCTTCCCCTGGTTTGCTCAGCCTGCTCTTTGATAGAACCCAAGAATACCAGCCCAGAGATGGTACCACCCACAAGGGGCCCTCCCCCCTTGATCACCAATTGAGAAAATACCTCACAGCTGGATCTCATAGAGGCACTTCCCCAACAGAAACTCCTTTCTCTGTGATAACTTCAGCCTGTGTCAATTTGACACATAAAACCAGCCAGTGCATTGAATTTTATTTTTTGAGGAAATAATATACATAACTACTATTGGTATATGAACATAAATACAAGAAAGTGCCTCAGTCTGTTGAGCAATGAACACCTGAGTATGGTTTGGTAGGTTCACAGCAGATATTATTTTGTGTGAGCCTTTTATAACTATTACCATTACAGTATAGGATTTCTGTGAGTTCTTTGAGAGCAAGAGGAAAATTATACCAAGTTAAGATTAAAAAATTTTGACATAGATCTTCTGTCTAGTGACCAAATAGGCAGATGCAGTCAGGAGGGAGGGACCAAGAGCAGTGGAACCACCTGCACCCAGGGGCTGGGCATCTCCAAGGTTCTCTGTGAACTGACCTTGCCTGGGCAGTACTGCTCTGCAAGGAGTGAGTTTACTCCTGACTTTGGAGATCAGGCCTCCACCATCTTCTGTCTGGTGACCCAGCTGGCAAGTACATCCAGGAGGTGGGTACGGGAGCAGCAAAACAGCTGGGACAGAGTTAGTCAGGGCTCCACATGCACACAGGAGCTGGAGAGTGTCACAGCATTCTGTGCCAGTGTAGAGCTGGTCACCCAGGGGTGCTGACACAGGCATGTAGGCCCACACCAGGGACAAGTATCCATAAGTGACAGCAAGACCAATTAACACCAGAGAAAACCAGATGGCAAAAGGCAAATGCAAGAACATTACCAACAGAAATCAAGGCAACATGGCACCATATGAACCCAGTTCTCCCACAACAGTGAGTCCTGGATATCCCATCACACTGAAAATCAAGATTTGGATTTAAAATCACAACTCATGATGCTGAAAGAGAGCTCCAAGAAGGACATAAATAACACACTTAAAGAAATACAGGAGAACACAAGTAAACAGGGAGAAGCCCTTAAAGAATTATAGGAAAGTAAAACCAAACAGGTAAAGGAATTGATCAAAACCATCCAGGATCTAAAAATGGAGATAGAAAAAATAAAGAACTCACAAAGGGGAACAACTCTGGACACAGAAAACCTAGGAGGAAGTCAGGAGTCATGGTTGCAAGTATCAACAACAGAATATAAGAGATAGAAGAGAGAATCTCAGGTGCAGAAGACATCATAGACAGCATTGATACAACAGTCAAAGAAAAAGAAAACTGCAAAAAGCATCTAACCCAGAACATCCCAGAAATCCAGGACACAACAAGAAGACAAAACCTAAGAACTATAGGTATAGAAGAGAGTGAAGATTTGCAAATTAAAGGGCCAGTAAATTTCCTCAACAAAATTATAGAAGAAAACTTCCTTAACCTAAAGAAAGAGATGCCCATGAACATAGATGAACCCTACAAAACTCCAAATAGTTTGGACCAGAAAGAATTTTCTCCTGTCACATAATAATTAAAACATGAAATGTACTAAACAAGGAAAGAATGTTAAAAGCAGTTAGGGGAAAAGGTCAAGAAACATGTATAAGAAGAGCTATCAGAATTACACCAGACTTCTCATCAGAGACTATGTAAACCAGAAGATTTTGGCCAGGTGTCAGACAGACCCTAAAGGAACACAAGTGCCAACCCTGGTTACTATACCCAGCAAAACCCTCAATTAAGATAGATGGAGAAACCAAGGTATTCCACAACAACAACAAAACAATTTACACAATATCTTTCCACAAATCCAGCCATCCAATGGATAATGAATGGAATACACCAACAAAAGGAGGGAAAGTATACATTAGAAAAAACAAAAAATTAATCTTCTTTTAACAAAACAAGAAGACATACAATCATAACTCCACCTCTAATAACAAAAGTAACAGGAAGCAACAATCACTTCTTAATATCTCTTAATATCAGTGGACTCAATTCTCCAATATAAAGGCATAGACTAACAGACTGGATACATAAGCAGGACCCAACATTTTGCTGCAAACAGAAAACCCACCTCAGGCACAAAGAGAGACACTACCTCAGAGTAAAAGGCTGGAAAGCAATTTTCCAAGAAAAAAGCTGATGTAGCCATTCTAATATCAAATAAAACTGACTTTCAACCTAAAGTAATCAAAAAAGATAAGGAAGGACACTTCATACTCATCAAAAGAAAAATCTACCAAGAGGAACTCTCAATTCTGAACATATATGCTCCAAATACAAGAGCACCCGCATTCATAAAAGAAAGTTTACCAAATCTCAAAGCACACATTGTATCCCAAACAAAAATAGTGGGGGGAGAGGTTCAATACCCCACTCTTATCAATAGACAGATCAGGGAAACACACACTAAACAGAAAAACTGTGAAACTAACATAAGTTATGAGCCAAATGGATTTGACAGTTATCAATAGAACATTTTACCCTAAAACAAAAGAATACCCCTTCTCAGCACCTCATGAAATCTTGTCCAAAACTGACCATATTCTTGATCACAAAAAAGACTTCAGCAGATGTAAGGAGATTGAAATAATTCCATGAACCCTATCAGATAACCACGGAGTAAGGCTGTTCTTCAATAACAACAAAAGTAACAGAAAACCCACATACACATGGAAACTGAACAACATGCTATGCAATGATAATTTGGTCAAGGAAGAAATAAAGAAATTAAAGACTTTTTAGAATTTAATGAAAACAAATGTACAACATACCCAAACTTATGGGACACAAAGAAAGCAGTGCTAATAGGAAAAGTCATAGCTCTGAGTGCCTCAAAAAAAAAAAAAAAAAAAAAAACTGAAAACAGCATACACTAACAGTTTAACAGCACAGCTGAAGGCTCTATAACAAAAAGAAGCAAATATACCCAAGAGGAGTAGATGGCAGGAAATAATCAAACTCAGGGCTGAAATGAACCAAGTAGAAACAAAAAGAACCGTAAAAGAATCAACCAATCCAGGAGCTGGTTCTTAGAAAAAAAAAAAGATTGCTAAACCCTTAGCATAACTAATCAGAGGGCACAGAGACAGTACCCAGATCAGCCAAGTTAGAAATGAAAGGGGAGGCATAACAACAGATACTGAGGAAATCCAAAAAATCATCAGATCCTACTACAAAAGTCTTTCAACAAAAGTGGAAAATCTAGAGGAAGTGGACAATTTTCTAGACAGATATGAGGTACTAAAGTTAAATCAGAATCAGATAAATGATCTAAACAATACCATAACTCCTTAAGAAATATAACCAATCATTAATAATCTCCCAACCAAAACATGCCCAGTACCAGGCTTTAGTGCAGAGTTCTATCAGACCCTCAAAGAAGACCTAATTCCAAATCTCTTCAAACTATTCCTCAAAATAGAAACAGATGGAAGACTACCCAATTTGTTTTATGAAGTTATAATTACTCTGATACCTAAACCATACAAAGACCCATCAAAGAAAGAGAAATTTAGACCAATGTCCCTTATGATGCAAAAATTCTCAATAAAATTCTTGCCAAACAAATTCAAGAACACATCAAAATGATTATCCACCATGATCTAGTAGGCTTCATCCCAGGGATGCAGAGATAGTTCGATATACAGAAATCTGTCAATGTAATCCACTATATAAACAATCTCAAAGAACAAACCACATGTTCATTTCATTAGATGTTAAGAATGCATTTGACAAATTCCAACATCTCTTCATGATAAAAGTCTTGGAAAGATCAAGAATCAAGGCCCATACCAAAACATAATAAAAGCAACATACAGCAGACCAGTAGCCAACATTAAACTAAATGGAGAGAAACTTGAAGTAATCCCACTGAAATCAGGGACTAGACAAGGCTGTCCACTCTTTCCCTACCTGTTCAATATAGTTCTCATAGTTCTAGCCAGAGAAATTGGACAATAATAGGAGGTCAAAGGGATTCAAATTGCAAAGGAAGAAATCAAAATGTCACTATTTGCAGACAATATGATAGTATACTTAAGTGGTCCCAGAAACTCCACCAGAGAACTTCTAAACCTGATAAACAACTTCAGCAAAGAGACTGGATATAAAATTAATTCAAATTAATCTGCAGCCTTCTTAGACTCAAACGATAAAGAGGCTGAGAAAGAAATTAGGGAAATGACATCCTGCACATTAGTCACAAATAATATAAAATATCTTGGTGTAACTCTAACCAAGCAAGTGAAAGATCTGTATGACAAGAGCATCAAGCCTCTGCAGAAAGAAATTGAAAAAGATCTCAGAAGATGGAAAGATCTCCCATGCTCATGGATTAGCAGGGCTAATATAGTAAAAATGGCCATCTTGCCTAAAGCAATATTCAGATTCAATATAATCCCCGTCAAAATTCCAACTCAGTTCTTCATAGAGGTAGAAAGAGCAATTTCCGAATTTATCTGGACTAACAAAAAAAAAAAAAAAAAAAAAAAAAAAAAAAAAAAAAAAAACACGGATAGTGAAAAGTATTCTCAACTATAAAAGAACTTCTGGCGGAATTACCATCCTTGACCTTGACCTCAAGGTATACTACAGAGCAATAGTGATTAAAAACTGCATTGTACAGGTACAGGGACAGGCAGGTAGATCAATGGAATAGAAATGAAGACCTAGAAATGAACCCTCACACCTATGGTCACTTCATCTTTGACAAAGGAGCTAAAAATATTTAGTGGGAAAAAAGACAGCATTTTCAACAAATGGTGCTGGGTCAACTGGCAGTCAACATGTAGAAGGATGCAAATTGTTCCATTCTTATCTCCCTATACAAAGCTCAAATGCAAGTGGATCCAGGACCTCCACATAAAACCAGATTCACTGAATCTAATAGAAGAGAAAATGGGGAAGAACCTGGAACACATGAGAACAGGAGAAGATTTCCTAAATAGAACACCAATAGATAATACCTCATAAAATTACAAAGCTTCTGTAAGGTGAAATACACTGTCAGTTGGACAAAACAGCAACCAACAGATTGGGAAAAGATCATTATCAATCCTACATCCAAGAGAGGGCTAATATCCAATATATAAAGAACTCAAGACTCCAGAGAAACAAATAACACTATTAAAACATGGGGTACAGAGCTAACAAGAATTCTCATCTGAGGATTACCAGATGGCTGAGAAACACCTAAAGAGATGTTCAACATCCTTAATCATCAGGTAAATGCAAATCAAAACAACCCTGATATTCCAACTCACACCAGATATCAAGATGACCAAGATAAAAAACTCAGAGGACAGCAAATGCTGGAGAGGATGGGGAAAAGAACAACACTTCTCCATTGCTGGTAGAATTGCAAGCTGGTAAAAACACTCTGGAAATAGTTTAGAGGTTCCTCAGAAAACTAGACATAGCACTGCCTGAGGACCCAGCTATATCACTCCTGGACATAAACCTAAAAGATGCTCCAATGTGTAATAAGGACACATGCTCCACTATGTTCATAGCAGCCTTTTTTATAATAGCCAGAAGCTGGAAAGAGCCTATATGTCCCTCAGCAGAGGAATGGATACAGAAAATGAGGTACATTTACACAATGAACTACTATCAGCTATGAATTAGCTAACTAACAATGAATTCATGAAATTCTTAGGCAAATGGATGGAGCTGGAAACTATCACCCTGAGTGAGGTAACGAAATCACAAAAGAACACACAGTATGCGGTATGCAATTGCCGATAAGTGGATATTAGCCCAAAAGCTTGAAATACTCAAGATACTACTCACAGACCACATGAAGCTCAAGATGAAGGAAAACCAATGTGGGGATACACTGATCCTTATTTGAAACTGGATCAAAACACCCATGGCTCACAACTAACCATTAGAATGATAATAGAGTCCTCAATGAAGCAGCTAGAGACATGACCCAAGAAGCTGAAGAGGTTTGCAACTCTGCATAAGGAACAATAATATGTACCAAACAGTACCCCCAGAGCTCCCAGGGACTAAACCAGCAACCAGAGTGTTCATGGAGGCTCTCAGGCTTCCAGCTACACATGTAGCAGAGGATGACCATTTAAGACATCAGTGAGATGAGAGGCCCTTGGTGTTGTGAAGGCTGGATTCCCCAGAACAGGCAATTGCAAGTCATGAAATTGGGGGAAGGGTGGGAAGGGGTAGGGAGCATGGTAAATGGGTAATGTGGAAAGGGGTTAATATTTGGAATGTAAACAAATAAATATTTAGACAGGGATAACCCCTTTCTCCTTATCTTTTCAATATTGTATTTGAGGTACTAGCTCGGGCAATTCGACAACATAAGGAGGTCAAAGGGATACAAATTGGAAAGGAAGAAGTCAAGCTATCATTATTTGCAGATGACATGATAGTCTACCTAAGTGACCCAAAAAACTCCACTAGAGAACTTCTACAGCTGATAAACAACTTCAGCAAAGTGGCAGGTTATAAAATCAACTCAAGCAAATCAGTGGCCTTCCTATACTCAAAGGATAAGCAGGCTGAGAAAGAAATTAGGGAAATGACCCCCTTCACAATAGCCACAAACAGTATAAAGTATCTTGGGGTGACTCTTACCAAACATGTGAAAGATCTGTATGACAAGAACTTCAAGACCCTGAAGAAGGAAATGGAAGAAGACCTCAAAAAATGGGAAAACCTCCCATGCTCAGGATCGGCAGGATCAATATAGTTAAAATGGCCATTTTGCCAAAAGCAATATACAGATTCAATGCAATACCCATCAAAATCCCAACTCAATTCTTCACAGAGTTAGAAAGAGCAATTATCAAATTCATCTGGAATAACAAAAAACCAAGGATAGCTAAAACTATTCTTAGCAACAAAAGAAATTCTGGGGGAATCAGTATCCCTGACCTCAAGCAATACTACAGAGCAATAGTGTTAAAGACTGCATGGTATTGGTACAGTGACAGGCAGGCAGATCAATGGAACAGGATTGAAGATCCAGAAATGAACCCACACACCTATGGCCACTTGATCCTCAACAAAGGGGCTGAAAACATCCAATGGAAAAAAGATAGCCTTTTCAACAAATGGTGCTGGTTCAACTGGAGGTCAGCATGCAGAAGAATGCGAATTGATCCATCCTTGTCTCCTTGTACTAAGCTCAAATCCAAATGGATCAAGGACCGCCACATAAGGCCAGATACTCGGAAGCTAATAGAAAAGAAACTGGGGAAGACCCTTGAAGACATCAGTACAGGGAGAAAGTTTCTGAAATAAATATCTAGTAAAGGAAAGAAAAAAAAAGAAAAAAAATATGACATGACTTTTAGAGTAACATAATAACCCCAAACCTTTTGTTAATATGTATGAAATATATTTTCCACCTACATGTTTAAATATTATATTTGTTTGTATATTATATGTATAATGTCATATTTAGGATAATTCATAGTTGTTTAAAATTATATGACCTTATGATATTCAGTTTATAGATATTGCATTAACAAAAAATGTTAATATTTGATCAATATGGTCTGTAGGGAGTGTTTTTCCTTCAACTGCCAAAGAAATTGTTTACTGATAAAACAAATAGGAAAGATAAAATCAGAAAACACATGAAGACTGGGTAACCTAAACACAGTATCTATGATATAATTTTAAGGATTTATTTTATAACTATGTGAATGTAATTTACGTTCTTAAAAAAGAACTATGGAAAGGGAAATGGCTTCCAAATAAAAGAAAGAATATAAAATATTATAACTAAAATATATTTGTCACTATGCTGTGAAAATTCCCTTTGCTAGATAGGGTTTTGTCTTATCCCACTGGACTCTAAGTTCCTATGTCTGGGTGACCTTGTTCTGTCATCCTCCTACAAGTTCTGTATACAGCATCATGACACAACACAGCACTCGAGTGTTTCACCTTATCAAATGTTTTTAATAAAGCAGAGATGAATCAATAAATGAATCACAGAGATGATAAACCAAAATGAAAGAATATGAAACACTACTCCAGAGATTTTGTAGAGCAATAGTAAAAATACAGAAATATCGTACTTGTATTTCATTACAATGTGGAAAAGTACATATGTATCACCATTTTATATCATCAAATGTTTTCACTGTGGATGGAGAATAATTTCATTGTATATGTATTAAGCATCAACTATATTGGATTGAATCTCATAATTCAAACTTCTGTGTTAAAAATAAAACTAAAATACTTAGAAATATTACCTCATTGTCTATAATGAACACTTCAACAATTTCTAGCTTGTCAAGGTTATGCTGATCTTTAAAACAATATAGTTAAATCTTGAAAAACCCCAAAGTATACCTCATAAACAAAATACATCACCTGTGTCCCATTTACAATAGAGGTTTCTAAACAAGCTGGACAATATTTGCTTTAAAAGCATTTGATATTTTGATTGAATATTTGCCTTAATGAACACAAATTCACAGAATGCCCACACATCATCAAATAACAGTCTCATATTTTTAAAAATCAAGGAAAAAAGAACCAAGTAAACCTAAGACAAATGTGACTTAGAGACATCAAATCTACATTTATTTTGTAGTCTAACTGTTTCTTAAATAATTAGATTGATGTAGCATTTAATAATAAAATACAGTGTTATAAGTTTGGTTTAGATAGTTGACTAATTTGAAAACAAATGCATTAAAACAGAATGCTTCCCATGGAATGAAAAGTTTCTGTGATAATTCAGAGTGCAAGGAGCTGTCCATCTTGACCAGTTGCACTGAGGATTAATTAACTTAAATACAATTTAGTACTACATTGAAAATATATTTTTTCATACAGTATATTTGGATCATAATTTTCCTCTCCCCAACCCTTCCCAGTTTTGTCCTCCTTTCTCATTTACTTTAACCCATACCCTTTCTTTTTCTCATTAAATAGCAAGCAGGCAACTAAAAAAGGTAATAATAAGAACACTACCAAGTATCTATGTTTCTCATGTTAATTCATACAATCAAATAATATAAAGTAGAAGAGAACAGTGATTTTGTAACACCCATATGACAATATATGAGTGTGGGAATTTGTTGACATTGAAAAATAATACTCTGTCAATAAAAAGAATGCAAGCCACTTAAGGCTTCTTCTTCTTGTTGCTTCTTATTCTTTAATCCTGTTTTACATTCCAGTCTTGATTACGACTCTTTGTCTGGCCCCTGTCCACTCCCCATCCCATACCTCCTCCTTTTCCTTATACCCCATTGTCTCTAATAGGATATCCCCACTCCTGCACCCCAACCCCACCAGACTTCCTTCTTTTTAATGATTGTCACAGCCAACCATTCACTGTCATGGGTAGCAGTGACCTGCCTTTGTAATCTTATTGGTATTTTTAAATTTCATGTACTTAAAATTTATCAAATACAACTTCTTTGTTATCTTCGTGCTTATAATTATTCAGAGGTTATATTTTTGTGTATCTCACATTAGCTATTCATGTGTCCTAAAATTGAACATTTTCAGTATTTCAGATTTCTGAATTGCACAATATTTCTGTGTATTAATAACCCCTCCTTGTTTTCATTGCTATGTCTTTATCTGTCTTAATGCTCTGTCCATATTCTGCTCCTAATTTCAGCTATTAATGCAATCGCCTTCTTTTAAGAACACTTTTACTCAACTGTAAGCTCCTCCCAATGTCTTCCTGTCACACCATTGACTACATTAACAAGAAGGCCCAGTGCACATCCCTACCTCTGCTCAGTAGTCCATTAGCAAGACTAAAGGAAATTTGTATTTTAGCGATTTCATCAATACATGAATCACTGTGTAGGAGATCTAAGTATTTTTAGTGTAAAAACCTACATTACTAAATAACATATATTGGAATTATATTTGGCATAAAATATTTTGACATCTATAAATCGATATATAGTATATTGCATATCTAGTTGGTTTAGGTTAAAAATAATTATCTCATGAATAATTTCTATGAATTTGTTTCAATAAATCTAACCAACTTTAAAGCTGTTTTGTGTGTGTGTGTGTGTGTGTGTGTGTGTGTGTGTGTGTGTGTGTGTGAAAATATTATAAAGGGCAATATAGGTAATTCAAATGATCCATTTGTTCTTAAATTACCTGAATAATAGTCACAGGTGATTTTTTTTTTTTTCATTTCAAAACAGCAAGTATGGCTGAGAGATTGCTTAGTGAGGAAATACTTGCTGCACAAAAGAGAAAGATCAGAATTCAGATCACCAGCACACAAGTAGATTCCTGGCAAACACAGTAGCCTTTCAATAACTACAGCATGGAGGAGGAGACAAGGGATCCCTCAAGCATGCAGCCTAGCTAGACTGACTGAATCAATGAATTCTGTGCTGGGTGAAAGACCCTACCACAATGAACAAGATGCAGGATGATGGAGTAGTTTACTAAATGCTAGTCTGCTAGCCTATGGGCTCCCCCGTAGACATGTATATCTGCAAGAACATACATATATGTACATACACATGTACATGCATGCACACACACACACACACACACACACACACACTTAAACCTTAGGCTTTCTTTTTGTGTATTTTCTTTTTGTTAGTAGAAATTCTAAGAGAAATTCTTGTGCCATAGTTACAACTGATCCCAACCCAAATAGACAAAAATCAATTACACATTTTATTTGTGATTCAGTAGGGGTAAAGGAGCTTTCTGCCAAGCTCGATGATTTGTGCTCAGTCCTCATGAACTGTAAGACACGAAAAAAGCAAGGGCACCCCAATGCCCCATGCCTCGGAAGGCGACACCCAAATCACTCTTGAGAAACGGTCTCGATGCAAAAGCAAGAGGACTTTTTATTCCAGAGCTCTGGGGTCTACAGTCATACACCATGCAGGGTTAGAGGACTATGGGACCCCATGCAACTGAACTCAGGGGTATTTAAAGGGGAAAAATCACAAGACAAGGGGTGGAGGACACAATTCACAAGGCAAGGGGTGGAAGACAAATTATGCATGTACAGAATAAGGAAGTCTGGCAATAGTTAAGGAAGGTTAGAGATTATCTGGAACAAATGTCCTTGGGGTATTGTATAGTTAAACTTTGGAACTAGAACAGGGTAGGCTATCTTTCTCTCAAGTTGAAAGCAGAAAAACAAGTTATTCTGTGCTGGGCTAGTTGTTTAGGGGTCTAAAAACAATAAGTTGGGGTCTCTCAGAACCACATGGTGGAAGGAGACAACTGACTCTCTCAGGTAGTTCTCTGCTATCATTTTTCATGCTGTCACTGAAATACACACACACCACTACCACCACCACCATGACCATCACCACCACACATACACCCACCCACACACCCACACCTACCCACCCCCACACACACCCATGCACACACACACACACACATGCACAGGATGTGGGAGGTATATTGTGTATTGGAAATAAGTTGCAGATTCTTGGCATTTAATTTCTACACACTAACATGTGAAAGACAGTGTCACTGAGAATTTTTGAGACTTATAAAGGAAAACTACATGGGCATTCTTAAAGCCTGAATTCTGACAGAGAATAATATTAATCAAATATCCAGGTCCAAGAGAGATTTAAGTGATGTGTGCAACTTTTTCCTGAAACTCAAGCTGCTCATTAAAGTGAAATAAGCGAAAATTTCAAATTAATCAAGCAAGTCACTTACAGAACACACAATCAGCCGATCAGCTGCATCCTTGAAAATGAACTGGAATGAAATTATTTTGAACTTCTAAGGAAAAGGAAGGGAATCTTTATCTGTCACACATAGAATCCCTGGGGTTTTCTGCTTCTAGTACCTGATATCTTGCCAGTGATACACCAACATAAAATTAATCTTCTGTTAATTCAATCCAAATGCAAACTTGACACAAGATATTATGTATACATTTATGACAGATTTAACAATAAAGTATATTAAAAAAGAAGACTTCTGTTACTATTTGGACCTTTTTCTGCTATTTCTCGAGAACAATCAAGCTTGTAGGATTAAATTTAATGAATAACATTATAAAATATATTCATAATGTCCATTTTTATAGTGATGGACACAAAAAGGGGAAACAGCATTACATAATGAAAATGAGGCTTTTCTCCCTTGACAGCTTGATTAGGTATCAATAGCCAGTCCTCGGGTTCTTGGCCATGAAATTTAAAAGTTACCTGGGTCTCATGAAATTTTCCTTAAAATATAAAGAAAGAGCATTGTAAGTACTAATCATCAAATTTTTCATAAGGCTCTATTAAAGAATAGTACTTGGCATAAAATAAACCAGAAGAAAAGCAGGTAATAATAGTAATGTCCATAATGGTTATTATTATCATTTCTATAATTACTGCTAGACTGAAAATTTGAAACTCAACTAGCAAGAATGTAATTTCAATTGAGGCATGGGTGGTTCAGTGGTAGAATTCTCACCTGCCACACGGGAGTCCCGGGTTCGATTCCCAGCCCATGCAGAGGCCAGCCCCTTGGGTGGTGGTGGTGGCGCACGCCTATAATCCCAGCACTCTGGGAGGCAGAGGCAGGCGGATTTCTGAGTTCAAGGTCAGCGTGGTCTACAGAGTGAGTTCCAGGACAGCCAGGGCTATACAGAGAAACCCTGTCTCTGAAAAACCAAATCCAAAAAACCAAAAAAAAAAAAAAAAAAAAAAAAAAAAAAAAAAAAAAAAAAAAAGAAAAAAGAATGTAATTTAAGTAGAAGCAATCCTATAGTGTATCATATGAAGTAAATCATAGTAATTCCCATGACCTCCTAAATGCATACAAATAGCATCAGTCAGTAGGAGCCTAGTGATCATGGAAGAAGACTTGACTTCTTCCACAGTTCAATGCTATTGTAGAAGATGAATTCAGACCTCTAGATTTTTATCTGTGTATCTATATGCCTACTTAAAAAATCCATTTATTAAATCTGAAGACATTATTGCAGAACAAATAATCAAATATGAAAACATGTAAAACTCTGGCTGGCCTAGAACACTCTATATATTCTCCTCAAATATACATGTTAACATGCTTTGATTCCCTACTGCTGCAATTTGACCTCTTGCAAGATAAATATATATATATATATATATATATATATATATATATATATATATATATTACATTGTGTATGTAAACCTACATATTATATTATATAAGTTAATTATTTCAATTTTAAATTCAATAATACAATTTCATTATTTCAATTATGATTCAAAATTGTAGGAAAAATATAAAACTGTTTATAGCAAACCAAGAGATGAAAAGAATATTACAATTACTTTGCATTTATTTCAAATTATATAACTTCCTAAATTCTTAATTCTAGTTCATAAATTATACTCAGCTCTACAAAGAAAGCCTATCTACTTCAATATTAATGAAAATATCAAAAAGGTTAAATGTGAAGAAATATGTTTAATGGTATATTTTGTATACCACTAATTTAATAAATTTCTTTAAGTATGTCCTTCATGTGTTCCTGTACCAACATCATGACCAGTGATTTTAAATCCAAATCTTGTTTTACTGGTGTGATGGGGTATCCAGGACATGCTAGTAAAGGAGAATTGAGTTCAGATGTTGCCATATTGCCTTGATTGCTGTTAGTGACGTTCCTGCGTTTGCCTTTTGCCATCTAGTTCTCACTGGTATTAGTTGGTCTTGTCAAAGCTGGACTCACCAGTGCAAGCTGCCCCTTCCCATGTGGCCTCTGGTGCACAGCTTACCTCCTGCACTGCCTGGAGACAGGGTGCTGTTGCCCAGGCTGTTCAGATCCTGAAGCAGACACCTGAAGGCTCCTGCTGGGGACTGCTGGATTCACGGGAGCACGCCGACTTCTCCCTGCTGGCCACCCGGAAGCCCCTCTTGCCTCTTGCAGGACCTGGAGATGTAGTGTTGCTGCCCTGGCTGATCTGGATCCGGAAGCAAAGAGATCTGAGGGCTCCTGCAAGAGGCCTCAGTACTGGCACCTAAGCTCAGTGGCACCGGAGCAAGCTGGGCACTCTCCCAGACTGCCTCTGGGTGCACACCAGGTCTCTCACACTTCCTGGAGACAGAGTGCTGTGGCCCAGGCCGTTCAGATCCCAAAGCAGACACCTGGAGGCTCCTGCAGGGGCCCGCTGGATTCACCAGAGCACACTGACTTCTCCCCGCTGGCCGCCTGGAAGCCCCTCTTGCCTCTTGTAGAATATGGAGATGTGGTGTTGCAGCCCAGGGTGATCTGGATCTGGAAGCAAAGAGATCTGAGGGCTCCTGCCAGAGGCCTCAGGACTGGAACCTAAGCTCAGTGCCACCGGAGCAAGCTGGGCACTCTCCCAGACTCTATAATTTTCTTGATGATGTTTGTGATTCTGACTTTTTCCTATGAGTAATTATGTAAACATAATAAATATGTGTGCTCCTCTAACCCATTTTAGTTCCATTTAGTTCTCTTTCTTCCTGAGCCTTCAAAAACTTAAGAATAATGTTTTGAAATGACATCAGTTTTGTTATAGTTTTAAGTCATAATTTTTCAACTGGACAGCTTTTGTATTTCAAAAATAAATATTTAAATACATAAAAAGAAGAAGGGAAAAAAGTCCCAGTGGCCAGTAAAAAAAATGCATTCCATATGGCTCACCTATGTTCTTAGTCTGTAAGATTATAGAATAGCTGCAAATGGATTTTTGGATTTTTATATAAATAGGAATAGAAAATAATTTAAGAATATTTGAGACATTGAATAGAAAGTAGTGGCCATTTAGTAAATATTTAGTGGAATCAATAAGTGTCTATTTTTTCAATCCCATTGAACTGACACTTGGCTTTGTTAGTAAATCAAGACATCTCTTCTCCCATTCCATTAATCCTTTTTCTCTGAAGGGCAACCCTATCCTCAGTATCAGAAGGGACCATACAGTGATCTTATGAGTTCCATTAATGTATTGTTTTATGGGGGTTGAGAACACAGATTGCAGGTTCAGATGTTTAATTGTTGTAGATTTTATATTTGCTCTTGTACATTTCTTCTCTTAGACAATAGAAAGGAAACTGTCAAGACTTATTTCAAATTAATTCTCTCAACAAACATCAATAGTCTAACTTTAAAATTACTATTATATTTTAGGAATGAAATAGAATGTTGAAGTAGTTTGGAACACCTGACATTTAGGAACATTAATATCAAAATATAACTGAACTTCCACTAAATCAAGGTCACTGCTGGATGCACAGCATTGTGTCAAATTGTGCTTTTATTCCCTTTAAAGACCTATCATATATATATATATATATATATATATATATATATATGTGTGTGTGTGTGTGTGTGTGTGTGTGTGTGTGTGTGTGTGTGTATGTTCTGGTTCCAAATTATATTCGTGCATTTCTGTACTGACATTTTTCATACAAATTCCCATCATAGCATTTTTAAAAATTTGTCTGTGTCTCTATATTCCACCTTACATAAATGATAGACAGACAGACAGACAGACAGACAGACAGACAGACAGACAGACAGATAGATAGATAGATAGATAGATAGATAGATAGATAGATAGATAGATAGATAGATAGATAGAGAAAAACAAACAAGTTGTAATTTAGGAGTAACTTTAGTTGCATGATCTTGTACTTTAATGTGGCCATGATTTTGTGGTGTATTTAAAACAAACTCCCTCCATTCTATATCTAAATGTAGCATTCATAATCTATGAACTTTGTCTCAGAATTAGCTGCTGTTTCATCTATTGTGAAATTTCATTTTACCCTAGACAAAATGACTACTATCATGAAAACCAAAACAAAAACAAAAAAAATAAATCAAAATCAGATGCCGCCTAAATGTGAAGAAAGGCAGACCCATATTTACACTTGGTAGGAATGTAAACTGGTAAGCCTCATCTCAAAACACTAATATTGGTCTTCCTGTAATAGAGCTCACCACTGGAAGGTAAAATGTAGCTCAACAAAAATAGAACATATAGGAATATCCTATATAGAAAAATGTTACTTTTAAAGCTAATTAAAAAGAAAACTAACAAATAGAAGGAATTAATTTCTGAAAATATCTCACATATGAGCTTTTGCTGTCAGGTCACTTCCTGAAATCTAATCTGGAATCTAGAACAATAAAGGAATAAAGGAGTGGGTAAGACATACATAGTCAATTAAATCAAGACAGGCAGGAAAGTCAGCACATGTGACTCATGTGCCTTGGTTTAAATAACAGAATAATGGCAACTTCCATCCTTTACTAGTTAACAGACAAGCATGAGACATCTGAAGAAGCAGGAGAGAAGTAGGTTCCAGGGCCTGGGAACATGAGCTTAGTTTTGACCCTGCCAACAAAATGAAGTCTGTTCCTTAGATGGTTGAATTCAAAAATTATGGCCAAAGATTTTTCTATGATGTGTGTACATAGTGTGCATTATATGTATATGAATGGTGCATTTGTGTAGTACTTGCTGTTTTTGTGGTATGTGGCACATGTGTGTGGGGCATGTGTATTTTGTGTATGTTATATATGTATTGTATGCAGTACACGTGTAATATATGTATGCTTTGTGTGTATATATCCACATTTTTGTTCACTTGTTCATGAGAGTGAGTAAACACATGGTCAATAGTTAATGTCCTCAAATTCTTTCCTCCTTATTTATGGCAAAACTCTCAAAAATTCAGATGTACCATCTAGCTAGACAAACACTGGAAATATAGGCTTATACTGGTGTCACTAATTACTGATTTTTTTTAATATTGTTTCTGGGAATTAAAATTCAGGTCTTCATGCCTGAGTGGCAATCAAGGCGTCTCACTACTCCACACAATGCTTGTTGTTTTTGTCTTCTCCCACCACAGTATGTATGTATTTATTTGTAATTGCTAACCATCTGGCAGTGCTGGATGGAACAGCATGATTCCTGATATTTGAGTAGTGACCTCATCTATTTTCATCACAACTTGGATATTCTCTCCTCAAGATTTAAAGATTACTCACTCTGACATGATCCTTTGAGTCATTAACTAGCGCACATAACGCTCACTGGGTTTATCATAATATTACTAATAATTGTACTCATCTATGTGTTTATCTTCTTGTATCTTCCCTTTTAGTTCTCATTTTTGTTGTTCTCATTACTGAATTCTCAACTCTAATGAGAAGCTATGATGTGTCTTGGCTTCTCAACAAATATCAAACAAGGCTGAAGAATCTAGAGCATTGGTAAAGTATTGATATTGTAATTACCATAAGTGTAAAAGTCTTATGGAATGGAACTTGCACTTTTGGTAATCAGATGGACTGCTGAATATCCAGCTGCAGTGCTATCATCACCCAGGGCACTGAACATGATTGCTATGTCCATCTTTGACAGCAGCAGTGACAGCTATCTCTGACAGTTTTGTCTATTAAATTGGGTTTGGCAAGTAGGGCATCTTTTTGCATATTTGATTCTATATATTCCAGAAATTATTAACATGAAATTAACATATCTCATAATTATTATTATTAAAAATAAAGAACTTACTTTAAAACTGAGAAGGTGGAAGATTCACATGGTTGTGACCTGCTTTTTAGGACCCTTTTTTTTCATGCAGGGTTGCACTGTCCAGCCCTGATGAGAGGGTATGTGCCTAGTTCTACTGAAATTTGTTAAACCGTATTTGGTTGAGATCCCAGGTAGGCCTGCTCTTTTCTGAAGGGAAATGAAGGAGAAGTGGATCTGAGGAAGAGGGAAGTAGAGTGGAGGAACTAGAAGAAGAGGAGTGAAGGGAAATTGATGTCAGGATGCAATATATGAGAAATAATTAATCAGTTAAAAAATAGAGATGAGAAAATCATCTTTTCTAAAAATGAACAAAAAAGAAAGAATAAGAAAGACCACCACTTTTTTCTTCCTATTTTGATAACATAGAACAGTTTTAGTTTCTCTCTCTCTCTCTCTCTCTCTCTCTCTCTCTCTCTCTCTCTCTCTCTCTCTCTTTCGTATGTGTGTTTGTGTGTGTGTTTGTGTGTGTGTGTTTGTGTGTGTGTGTGTGTGTGTGTGTGTGTCTAGGACAAAGTGCAGGACTAAGGGAAGGACTCAAACATGTCCTTCATAAACATTTTAAAACATTTTACCAACAACATCCAAAACACACTTCCAAACAATGGCACTCATGCTTCTGATTAGCATATTTTCTCTATAAGGTTACTGCATGAAAGGAAAATGGGTATTTTTGAAAGAGGGAAAGTTATTGAAGTTCTTCATAAGCTGATATAGGTCACCAAGCACCATCTGTAGGGATGTAGCTATAAATCTGCTCCAAGTTGGGAAAAACATGGTCTCCAAAGGAAACACTTGCACATATTAAGTGTGTCTAAATTGGGCTCTAAATTTTACCTTTGTTGCTTTTATTTTCATCCTTTGCTTGTAAAGTAAATTCAGAATGGGCATCAATACATTTTCAAATATATACATTTACAATTTTGAAAATGTCCCCAGAGCTAAGCTTAGAGTGAGAGGCCCTACTTTTGGACAGGGTAGTCATTTCAGCTGGTCTTCTGTATAAGCTGGAATCCTAAAGAAGGAAGTTCCAACTGATACTCTGAAAAATGAGCAACCAGGTGAAGAAGAGTGAGCCTTCCTTCTTCTAATGTCCATTTGTTGGCCTCCAGCAGAAGGTGTGACTGAGATGAAAGGTGTGTAACACCACATCTGGATTCGGAACTGCTCTGTTCCATGCTGACCTTGAACACAGAGACATGCCTCTGTCTCCTTTGATTAAAGGTATATAATACCTTGCCTGCACTTAAACTTTTCATGGCCACTGTGCCTGAAGATCTGGATTATGTCAGGGTCTGGGTCAGAAGCCTGTGTTTTCCAGCCTCAAGATCTGGACCACAGGTGTGCCCTCATTTCTGGATTGTAATTCATTCTAGATTTATTCAGATTGACAACCAGGAATAGCCATCACAGGTATTATCATACCAATACAATATGTAAAGTTATATATTCTATTGGGTTATCTACTAGATCTAAGTGTAACAATATTAATTTTCCTTAAAATTAGTAACTATTTTGTGGAAAGTTTCACAAATATAACTCATAATGGTTATTGTATTATGATGTACCTGTTTTTTTCAATGATAGAACAATTTTGTTTTGGGACTTTCTGGTGTTGAAGAATATTGAACACCTTTTGAAATATTTATTTATATATATATTGAAAATTATTATTCTGGTACATATGCTTTTTGTTGATTGGCAGACTGGACACTCCAAGTATTCCCTTGATCCTCTTCTCTAGCTTTTGTAAATCATAGGTGAGACTAACATTGATGTGCTTAGAATGTAATTTCCCACTATGATTATTTTTTGATGACTTTCTCTTTCTAACATGGAATAGTGCTGTATGCCCATTTTCAGTTGGTATTTTCTATTATTTGCATGATATCATTATTTAGTACTGTAGCAGCTGGTCTTACTGTGCTCACCTATGCTAAAATGCTGAACATATGGACATTTGAACTGCCAAGATTTACTTTTTGGGTTGAAGCACAAGACAGGTAAATGGACCTTTTGGAGAATAATACAGCACAGCACTATCACTTCACTGTCTCACTGCAAATACAAATGATTTTCCAAAGATACAGAAGTTAAAGCCATATCTACACATGTACACTAAAATGAAAGCATTGTCAAAACATTTGAAAAAGTCAGTCAAAAAAATTGGAATTTCGCCTTAAGTAAATGAATGAGGATTCTTGGCAAGACAAAATTGGAAGCAACTGCTTACTATTTATTCAGTTTATTACTTGAAGGTATGAATTAGTAGAATATGTTGATGCATTCAAAATCTTTGTATTAATATAATTTATATGTTAGAACTTTTTGTATAATTTTACTTTATCTTTTATTATTGAATTAATTTGGGGTATCATAATTAAATTAAATTGGTTTTATTAAAATCATTCAAAGTCAGACTATCTTAACAGGAATTTATATGATCTTTTTACAACAGTATAAATTTTGATATACTATGTTATTTTCAAGATTGTTTTTAGTCAGACATACTTTACATGACTTTCCCTGGGGTGATGTTAACATATGGCTATTCACCCTAGATAAGGCACTAATGACAGACAAAAAAATGACTTCATACAAAACTAATTCTGTAAACTAGGAGTTAATTTGGAATACTTATGAGAGTAAACTTGAATGATGTGAATTCCAATGCATTCATAAAATCCATTCTTGCAGGAGGTACACCACATGAAAGCTACATTCTGGAACTTCATGCAAAGGAATTCTACAGAGTTTTCTCTATCCACCAAGTGCTTGATGCTTTTATAAATTTGGAGGGGGCCTTATGAATCTTGCATCTTCTTGAATAATGAAAGTTTCTCTGTTATTCATATAAAGACATGAAATAGGACTATTTTTATCAGTCTTAATTAAAAATAGATGGATATCTACCAAATACTTAATATGTCTTCTGTAACATAAAATTGCAAAATAATAAAATAAAATCAATTACAATATTCTTCCTTCAATAAACTACAGAGTAAGAACTATATTTATTATTATAACAATATATATGTAGAGCCATAGACAAAATAATTGTGTCCATTAAGTGCAGCACATTCTAATTATATTATGCTTGACTACAATGTTATAAAGACAAATTCTTTGTGATTTACCATTCTATTGCCAGTAATACCTACATGCAACTCATAGAGCAAAACTTTATTCAGTTATATTATTAAAATGTTTGAAAAAAATCTTAGGAGGATAAATACAGTAATGTTAATGTTAATCACATTGTATTGACAGAAACTTGCTTGCCTACCTACAACTATTGTATAATATATTCACCACTGAAATAATTTCCAAATCTTGCTTTATTTTTTCATCAATATAGCTTCTGTTCGACTCCACCTAAGGTGAAGGCAGTTGTAGATTAGGGTGTTGTAACAGCAAGCACTCTTTCATCAAAGTCTGAAAGGTTCTGACAGATCTATTAGTGTGTATTTTGCATTCTCAGGAGACCTCTTTTCTTCTTCAGCGTGATTGTCCCACTTCAGAGTGCCCATGGTCCCTTTCTTTAACATTCTTGTTAGAGAAGAGAAAAACACTGTCACTTCATCTGTCGTGTTTACTTATTAATTGATGGATTTCCCTTTGATATAAAACAGCACCTGCCAATGTATTACCAAAACTAGAAACTATACTTCAAAGGTTTCTACTGTGAAGGTTAGTCTAATAAAATCCTTTCAAGCCTTCTGACAGCTATGGGAAAGTATTGGAAAGAGGTAATTCTAGGATACTTTCAAGTTGAAAAGGTGGTAAAAGCAGCAAACAGCTAAGATTGGGATTTCAAAACCATTCTTGTAGGCAGATAAATGATTTGAGTTTGACAATCTTAAATAGTGAATTCTCTATCCTATAGATCTTCCAAAGTACCTTCTGTGAAGATGTTCTAACGAATTGTACATGTTCCTTTTTGCTTGTCCAAGTGGGTATCTGCTGTCTTCTTTTTAAAAAATGTAATGTAAATCAACATTTCCTAATAATGAACACATTTTCTTCATTCTTTATTTCTTCTAGTTCTACTGATGATGATTGTACAACAAAATATATCTTAAATATATGTACACTTTCTTTGTTAAAGACTGAACAGTGCAAAGAAACATAAAATAAGGTAAGAATGCAATTCATGCTAAATAACATGTTAGATAATGTCCTCTTTGCTTTTTATGAAATAACCAAACATTACAAACTTAGAAATCATTTATCATATAAAGAATATAACACAAAATATGCTAATATGATCAAATATTTTAGCTATGTTTATCTGGGTGAAAAACTATGCTCAGAAACTATGTCAATTGACCAAAAGTTCATAGTTCAAACTTTTCAGGACTGTATTCAAGAGTGAAAATTACTATTATTTCAAAGTGTACAAGTGTGCAATTTGGAAAGATGAACAAGAGACACAGGAAAGAATATTTGACTCAGAATAAGACAAGGGAAAAAAAGCCAAAAGCCAAACACACCAGTTCTGACCCTAAGTGATGCTAAGATTAAGGTGTATAAATTAGTCAGCCAACAAAACAGTGAACGTGTACATAGTTTTGAACTCAGTGCAAGAGTTATTCTTTTTAGTATGTTGTGAAATAAAGATAAGGAACACTCAGTAACTATATTAGCAATGCTGTCTTAATTATCATTGCATAAATACAGTTATAAGGAAGTGAAAGAAATGAATCTCAATATATTAGTTATTTTAAAAGCTCTAGAAAAGATAAATAACTGATATTGTACAAACTAAATGTAGAGACCCCAATGCAACTGCCTATAGAAAGAGGGAAATAATCAAGTATTATATATTAAAATGGTCCCCCATGCTTTTATCCTTACTGAGTGATATAACCATTTTCTGTCATTCTTCTAGTAGAGTGAAGGGTGCAAAGTTTTTATATAATTATTCTTATACTTTCCAAGATGTAAGGACCATAGCTCATTTGACTATCATTAAAATGTAGATGTCTTATATTTTTTCCAATGTATTTTTATTTTATTCGATATATTTTTTATTTACATTTCAAATGATTCCCCTTTTCTGGTCCCTCAATCCATGAAAGTCACATAAGCCCCTTCCCTCCCCCTGTTCTCCAACCCACCCCTTCCCACTTCCCTGTTCTGGTTTTGCCTTATACTGCTACACTGAGTCTTTCCAGAAACAGGGGCCACTCATGCATTCTTCTTGTACCTCATTTGATGTGTGGATTATGTTTTGGGTATTCCAGTTTTCCAGGCTAATATCCACTTATTAGTGAGTGCATACCATGACTGATCTTTTGAGATTGGGTTACCTCACTTAGTATGATGTAATTCCAGCTCTATCCATTAGCCTAAGAATTTCATGAATTCATTGTTTCTAATGGCTGAATAGTACTCCAATGTGTAGATATACCACATTTTTTGCATCCATTCTTCTCTTGAGGGATACCTGGGTTCTTTCCAGCTTCTGGCTATTATAAATAGGGCTGCTATGAACATAGTGGAGCATGTAACCTTTTTACATGCTGCGGAATCCTCTGGGTATATGCCCAGGAGTGGTATAGCAGGATCTTTCCGAAGTGACATGCCCAGTTTTCTGAGGAACTGCCAGACTGATTTCCAGAGTGGTTGTACCAATTTGCAACCCCATCAGCAGTGGAGGAGTGTTCCTCTTTCTCCACATCCTAGCCAACACCTGTTGTCTCCTGAATTTTTAATCTTAGCCATTCTGACTGGTATAAGGTGAAATCTCAGGGTTGTTTTGATTTGCATTTCCCTGATGACTAATGAAGTTGAGCATTTTTTAAGATGTTTCTCCACCATCCAATGTTCTTCTGGTGAGAATTCTTTGTTTAACTCTGTACCCCATTTTTTAATAGGGTTATTTGGTTTTCTGGGGTCTAACTTCTTGAGTTCTTTGTATATATTGGATATTAGCTCTCTATCTGATTTAGGGTTGGTGAAGATCTTTTCCCAATTTGTTGGTTGCCGATTTGTCCTTTTGATGGTGTCTTTTGCTTTACAGAAACTTTGTAATTTTATGAGGTCCCATTTGTCAATTCTTGATCTTAGAGCAAAAGCTATTGGTGTTCTGTTTAGGAACTTTTCCCCTGTACCAATATCCTCAAGGGTCTTCCCCAGTGTCTTTTCTATTAGCTTCAGATTGTCTGGCTTTATGTGGAGGTCCTTGATCCATTTGGAGTTGAGCTTAGTACAAGGAGACAAGGATGGATCAATTCGCATTCTTCTGCATGCTGACCTCAAGTTGAACCAGCACCATTTGTTGAAAAGACTATCTTTTTTCCATTGTATGTTTTTAGCCCCTTTGTCGAGGTTCAAGTGGCCATAGGTGTGTGGGTTCGTTTCTGGATCTTCAATCCTGTTCCATTGATCTGGTAGTATTGCTTGAGGTCAGGGAGACTGATTCGCCCAGAATTTCTTCTGTTGTTGAGAATAGTTTTATCTATCCTGGGATTTTTGTTATTTCAGATGAATTTGAGAATTGCTCTTTCTAACTCTATGAAGAATTGAGTTGGGATTTTGATTGGTATTGCATTGAATTTGTATATTGCTTATGGCAAAATGGCCATTTTAACTATATTAATCCTGCCGATCCATAAGCATGGAGGTTTTTCCATATTTTGAGGTCTTCTTCCATTTCCTTCTTCAGATTCTTGAATTTCATGTCATACAGATTATTCCCATGTTTGGTAAGAGTCACCCCAAGGTACTTTATACTGTTTGTGGCTATCGTGAAGGGTATCAGTTCCCTAATTTCTTTCTCAGCCTGCTTATTCTTTGAGTATAGGAAGGCTACTGATTTGCTTGAGTTGATTTTATAACCAGCCACTTTGCTGAAGTTGTTTATCAGCTGTAGGAGTTCTCTAGTGGAGTTTTTCGGGTCCCTTAGGTAGACTATCATATCATCTGCAAATAATGATAGTTTGACTTCTTCCTTTCCAATATGTATCCCTTTCACCTCCTTGTGTTGTCTAATTGCCTGAGCTAGTACCTCAAGTACAATATTGAAAAGATGAGGAGAAAGGGGGCAGCCCTGACTAGTACATGATTTTAGTGAGATTGCTTCAAGTTTCTCTCCATTTAGTTTGATGCTGGTTACCGGTTTGCTGTATATTCTTTTACTATGCTTAGGTATGGGCCTTGAATTCCGGTTCTTTCCAAGACTTTAATCATGAAAGGATGCTGAATTTTGTCAAAAGCTTTTTCATCATCCAATGAAATGACCATGTGGTTTTTTTCTTTGAGTTTGTTTATGTAGTAGATTGCATTGATGGATTTCTATATATGGAACCAACCCTGCATCCCTGGGATGAAGCCTACTTGATCATGGTGGATGATCATTTTTATGTGTTCTTTGATTTGGTTGGGAAGAATTTTATTTAGTATTTTTGCATCGATGTTCGTAAGGGAAATTGGTCTGAAGTTCTCTTTCTTTGTTGGATCTTTGTGTGGTTTTGGTATCAGTGTAATTGTGGCTTTGTAGAAGCAATTGGGTAGTGTTCCTTCTGCTTCTATTTTGTGGAATAGCTTGAAGAGTATTGGTGTTAACTCTTCTTTGAAGGTCTGGTAGAATTCTGCACTGAAGCCATCTGGTCCTGTGCTCTTTTTGGTTGGAAGGCTTTCTATGACTCCTTCTATTTCTTTAGGTGTTATGGGACTGTTTAGATGATCTATTTGGTCCTGATTTAATTTTGGTATTGGGTATCTGTCTAGGAAATTGTCCATATCCTCCAGATTCTCCAGTTGTGTTGAGTATAGGCTTTTGTAGTAGTATCTGATGATCTTTTTAATTTCCCCAGTTTCTGTTGTTAAATTCCCTTTTTCATTTTTTTAGTCGATATATTTTTTATTTACATTTCAAATGATTTCCCCTTTCCTAGCCCCCTCACTCCCAGAAAGTCCCGTAAGCCCCCTTCTCTCCCCCTGTCCTCCCACCCACCCCTTCCCACTTCCCCGTTCTGGTTTTGCTGAATACCGCTTCACTGAGTCTTTCATGTACAAGGGGCCACTCTTCCTTTCTTCTTGTACCTCATTTGGTGTGTAGATTATGTTTTGGGTATTCCAGGTTTCTAGGTTAATATCCACTTATTAGTGAGTGCATACCATGATTCACCTTTTGAGTCTGGGTTACCTCACTTTCTTTACTTTGTTTTCTTTCTTTCTTTCTTTCTTTCTTTCTTTCTTTCTTTCTTTCTTTCTTTCTTTCTTTCTTTCTTTCTTTCTTTCTTTCTTCCTTTCATCTATATTTATTTTTCTTGCTTGCTTGCTTGTTTCCTTACTTCATTCCTTCCTCTATCACTCCCTCCTTCCACCTTCCCTTTTCTTCTGTCTTCCTTTCTTCTATTTTTCTTTATCTAGTTCTTTTACAGTTCCTATACATGATATGTTATGGTTACTTTCTCTCCTTGCACTCATCCTTTTTTCATCCAACTAGACAATCCATCCACTGTAACCTGATGAGGTTCAATGAATAAGCCATGAAGAGCTGTGTTTCCAGCTATGTAATTTTTGCCCATGATGGTAGTTTTGTCAGTATAAATGCTGTACCTCACAAGTTGTAGAAGCTGATTCTTGACAATTTGCCAAGCTAGGTACACAAAGATTCCTTAGTTGTCTGTCTATTTAGTTTCTCAGGAGAATTTTTAGAGAACAATTACCATATTTCATGCACAATTGATGTATTACAACTAAATATGATGATATCAATTGTGGAAATAGGCAGTTATAAGAAATTGTTAGGAGGCAGAGACAGGTGGATCTCTTAATTTGCAGCCAGCCTTGTCTACAGAGTGGGTTCCAGGATAGCCAGTGCTACACAGAGAAATCCTGTCTTTAAAAAAAATCATCAAAAACCCCCTAAACAATAATAAAAAAGATAGGAGGATAAGAAAGAAGTATGAATGTGATGAGCAAAATGACTCTAACCCAGAGAATAAGAGAATACCAGATATATACCTGATGTCATGTTTCCTGGTTCCATGACCTTCTGTTTTCTAATTCTCAGAATCTAAAACTGAGAAATAAGTAATGACATATTTTTCAGTTGTTTATAAGCCAACAGGTTTATGGTATTCTATTGTTGGGAATGGATAAATTAAGAAAATAAGCAAATACCATACTTCCTCCGAGGAAGCACAAATAAAGAAAAAGAAAGCAAAGGAAATAGAAAAGAATATTAGAAATGAAGACTACACTCTGCTCCCATTTTTTTTTTCGACGCTTTTATTTCTTCTGACCATATAGCTGATTCTTCCGTTGAAAAGGCATAGATATAATCCTGGATAGAAGAGATGGTTAAGGGAGCAGAGAATTATCTGGCCTCTACATTGTACCTGAGCATTTGCAGTCCAACCTGTACCAGCCTGAGGCAAAGGAGGAAAGATGTGTGTCAGGCTCTCTGACACAGGATTCAGAACAGTCTAAGAATTAAAACTTTTTTGGTCAAGAAAAAATATATATTCCAGAATAAGAAACAAGCAGGAATGAGTACATAGACTATGTTATTGATAATCTATTTGCTGAATTTACAACATTCAATATCAAAACGTGTTACATTTCAATTTTTGTGTCCATTCTAGTTCTAAAAAAGCACTAAAAATATCATGAGAATCAACTTGTGTCTCACATATTTTTTAGAAGGCATTCTGATTCTATAATCTACTATGGTTCTTATGCAGTCATCAAACTGAACCATCCATCTGAATAATTTGAGATAATCAATGTCCATATATCTATAATTTAACAAATAATATCTGTTGAAGTCAATTCAGTAAGGAGGGAACAAGACATGGTCCATTATGATCCCAGCTAGTATACAAAATTTAATGTTGACAAGCTATTTCATTAATCTGTTTAGAAAGTTTTCACAGGCATTTTAATAAAAATCCTTCTGTACTAGTTGTGAAATTCACAGACAGAATATGAATTATCATTTCAACCAACAGATAACTCAGTCTTAGAACTGACATTTGACATATTGGTGAGAAAAAATGCCTTTGTATAGCAAAAAATATATAAGAACATATACAAAATATATATCACTTGGTAACACTAAAAATATTTGAGAACTATTTGTTTTCCTCCCTAGAAAGTAAATTAGGACAGAGAAGCTGTTTATTTTCAATTGGAAAATAAATACATTTTGTAAGATTTAAACAAGTTTAATTAATAAAAATAGATTTGTCATTACTAGTTCTTTCAAAGTTTTCCACTCCTTTTAAATAGCATAAGTGTTTAAATATACTACCACTTTCAAAAATAACACAACGCCTAATTATCCATCTCAATTAATTTTTATGAATTCAATATTCTTTGAATGATTTCTGTAAGTATTTATGCTAATGGGGATAAGTGAGTGGGCTCTTTTGTAAAATTTGTTTTATTTCATTTTGTGTATATGCGTGCATCTACTCTCACACACCACTATATACATAGCATGCATACATACAGAATATGTATTTATTTAGTTGTGTGTATGTGTGTGTGTGCATGTGTGAGTATCCACAGAGTTTTAAGAAGCATTGAATTCTGTAAAACTGATATGAGTTTTGAAAACTGAACTCAAGACTAGAAGAACAATGAACAGCCTTATAGCTGAACGATTTCTCTAGACTCAAAGTGATGGCATTTTAATCATGAAGTTTAGTTTGTGGTGTGCTGTGAGAATATAAGAAGATGAAATCAAACAATAGTCAATCAAGTCATATAAGGTATGCCAGTAGGTAGGAAGAGTAATGAAGAAAGTAGAAACAAGTTAATGTGGATTGGAGAAGGACAGAAGTTACTGTTCCTTTATAAGATTGCTCAGGGAGGTTTTATGAAAGAAGTGATATCTGATAATACAGGGTGGAGGCAAAGTGTGATGAAAGCCTGCTATTTAAAGTGTCAGCCTTCCATACCTAATAGCTCCTCTGAGATTGGAACAAAATGGGTGACCCTTTTCTAGCAGGGATTCGTTATCTCTGCTGGACCTTATCTGGGGAGCCCAAACCCCTCATCCTCTAGCTCTGGAAGGTCGCATAGTCTTTGGCAAACCTACAAGTCAAACTTCAATTCCTAGAATGCCTCTCCATGCAAATGAATGCAAATGAAAATTTGGAGCCAATGATTTACATTCACCCTGAAAAGTGTTTTCCACTCTCTAAGCCCTTGTCTACCCTGAATAAAATATAAGCTCATAAGCTGTTTCACTGAAGATCATTTAAGAGAACTGTTTCATTGAATACTGTCTATGAGCTGTAACACGAAAATCCTTGAGGAAGAACTGACCCAAGCCAACAATCACTCCCAACCAGACTAGGATCCCACAGACTACGTCCATTCCCAGCTCTGTTTTATTCTTCCAGCATGGTGTGCAGCAGTGCCCAGACACACTGTGGGAGAACGTGCATATGCAGAATCACAGTAAAAAAAAAAAAAAGCCTTTGTTTCTAATCAGTGTGTGTTTCTTATGCAGAAGAAACATGAAGAGGAAAATAACTGCAGACATTATATTACAAATATCTTGCTGTGAGAGAAAGAAATGAAAAATAAAGTTAGAAATTAGATCAGAATATCTAATAGAATAGGAGGAAAGTTTATATGTGGATGTTTCCATTTACTCTTAGCCACTGGGCTGAATTATAAAGAAGAGTAACAAACAGGCCATATTTTAACATGATAATTCTATAACCTAACTTGGATATAGAATTTGGGTGTATCAGTATTAGGATAGCTTATGTTATTCTTCAGTGATTACAAAACCTCAAATATTTGGTTTTTGTAAACATAACTTCTTCTTTGTTTTACATGTCCATTACTAGTCAATAGAAGGATTTTGTTCATTGCAATCAGTCAGTGAATCACAAATGGGCTTTCATCCATTACCAGAATACAAAGACCATAACATGACAAAACAATACATTAGCTCTTTCCCTCAGTTTCCTAGTGATACCTTTCACTTCCATGCTTCATTTATTCATAAAGGCTACATAGTCTTGTGTAAATTGTATCTCTTAGATAATTTCAAAACTAAAAAATCCAAATGAAGTTCCTCAAATAAAAAGAACAGACCTTAAAAAATGTCCATTTACCAGAGTTCTTTGTATAAGATCACAGTGTTGCATTTGATTGGGTTGAGAAGTAGAGTGTCACAATAAAAAGAAAACAAAAAAACTAATATCAGAAAAGCCTTGTGAATACCATGATGGAAAAAGATGGAAAAATAGGAAGATAGCATATGGGAAATACAAGCATAAATCAAATATGAGATAGTTATAACAAGGAGCAGGACCATTTCAAGAGTTCAAAGTGAATCATTCTGGACAGATTTGAAAAGCACTCACATGCAAAATTAATTTTTTAGAGGAAAATCTAAAGAGTCCTGTCTAAGAATATTATTCAAAATAATTATAATAATATCTAAATATTATAAATACTTAGTATTGATTAATGTTCCAAAGCCAACGAAAAACCATATCCATTATCATGTTCTTCCTTCAATATTTCTGTATTGTATTCCAAAAGGGACAGTAGGACTGAAATAAGCAATCTTATTTAGATAAAAGAAAAATGTTGAAGAAAACCTCAAAGCTACTGGACCACATACTGTGTATCTCTACTGAGCACTCAGGGACACCTTTCAAGAACTCTTGCCACAGATATCTATTTTTGATATTCTTCATTGGATACTTCAGAAAAGGACATAAGAAAGGAGAGTTGCTTTCTATGCCATGTGCTCCAGAAGTTTTAGAACCTTAGAGATATTTTAAATCTCTAACAGTACTAGATATTCAAGTTAATGGTTCTTTCACAGTGCAATTCTATTACCACTGTAGCCAAGTACTTCCTAATAATTTTCTAATAATAACAGAAACATTTGTGACAACACTATCAGTATTGTTTGTTCTTAATCTGCTACCCAAAAAGTAATTACCTCAACTTATGTATATTCCAATGTCCAAATAAGTCACACAATTGCACTTTTGTTTAAGTAAGTTAAGAAATAGATTCCATTATATAGAGAATAGGGTAGAAGTGATAGTTTTAAAAGTCCCACAAATAATGAGAGACAAAAATAGAGAGAAAAATCACACCATTCAGGACGTTACAGGCAAAAGGAATATCTGAGATGACAGTGGAATGGAAGGACAAGAGGGGATGTCAAAGAAGTCTGGTTACATTTTGAAAGGCAATCTAGTATAATTTGCTAAATGAATGTGAGATGGAAAGCTGGAGCCAAGAATCAATCTAAAGTATTTTTTTTTGAACAATAACCTAAGGTAACCACTCAGAGACACAATGAAGATATGAAAGAGGCCATTTTTAAAGGTAATGACACATATTCAGTTTTGCATATGTTAATTTTGAGGTATTATGCTGCACTAAATTCTACATATTTATATGGGTTTCTGAAGAGTACCTACCTCTACCTGTTCTCATCACACTGATTCTTCCAACCTGAAACTGAAATCACTTATTCTACACAAAATAAAATGGGCATTTTAGATTTGTGAGGATATGGTACTCACTGTAGCCTCTGTCTCTGTCTCTGTCTCTGTGTGTATATTTTAAAAAGCAACATTCATTTTGTATTTATAGTTCAGTTATTCTTAATATAAGATAAAGACAGTGGTATTATTTTTTATTATCCTCTCTTTAAAACATCAGTATCAGAGCACTCATTCTACAGTTTACATAAAATGTTGTGATATTTTCATTATATTAATTAACTTCTAAAAGTAGAACATGTAATACAAATACTTATGTTACCCAAACTATAATTTTATATACAACATTTAAAAGCAGGCTTAAGAAATGTTCAAAATGTTAAAAGACACAAGTATGTCAGAACATGGTGTCCACTGATTCTGGATGGTTTTTCTTTTGTATAGAGTTTTGTATATTTGGCAAAACATTGTCTATATCCAAAAGCAATGATTGCAGAAAACATGAAAAATAAATTTTATATTACCACAAATAGAATATGGGTCTGTTCTCACTATTCTGAAGTGCTGTTAACAAGTGGCCTTCTAGCTCCTCTGGGAAACTGGGAGACCTTAGTATGAGTTTGTGTCACTTCTTTTCAATGTAAGTCACTATATTGTAAAATAAATTCTAACATCATAAAGCAAGGAGTTTTTTTATCCTGTCTGTGTTGAGTGGTGAAAAGCTTTTGCTTCCAGAGGAATTCTGCCCTTCAGAAAATGTGTTCTAAATTCAGCAACCAGCCAAGTACAGGTGCAAAATCTTCCCCAGATATCACCCCATGTTCTGACTTAAAATGATCTCTCTCTCTGTGTTATCCAGCTGTGCATCAATCTCGAAGGCATTTTATTCTTTCATCTTTCCCTGAGGATGTTCACTGTGGAGTGGAAACTTTTTCTTCCCAAAAATGTATCTCAATACTTGAAAAATATCTGACTTTTTGCAATGCCAGAATATCACTTACAGACATTTCCATTTATTGAGATATGATTGATAATATTCATTAAATGTTTCACTTTTACATGAGCAATGTTCCTTCAGTGTATCAGCTTGAAATTATTTTTAACATTGAATCTAAGTTCTGCATTGAGCTGTTTTGTTGTTTTTATAGTTATTACTGCTAATATTTGAGGACATGGTATCATTGTATAGTCCAGTGACATTAACCTACCTCCACTTTCAGAGTGTTAGAATTACAGTATGTGTGTGTTACCCCAAAACTGAATTTTCCCCACATGAATCTGATGAAGATGACAGTCTTTCATAGGAAGGAGGGATCTATCACAGTCACTACTTATTCTAATGCTTTCACTCGAGCATTCTTCAGACATGTTTATGGGCTAAAAAATGTATAATAAAAATTTGGAAATATAGAACTCATTTATAACTGAACATGCACATAGGAAGTCCTTCCACTAGCTTAATCCTTTAAGATCTTAAGATTAAAATTGTGTAAACTTACCCTCACACTTCAATAAGCATACAATCCTAAAATTTGCATTATTTTCATAGAGTTGCTTTATAATTAAAAAAAAAAAAGGAAAAGTAAAAGGACATGAAAAGATCAGCCTCTTTTTTCTCCTCCATGTGTTCTCCTTCTGCTGCTTAATGTTTCCCAATGTATAAAGTCTATACATTTCTTGTCCTTTGTGTCTTTCTTTCTTTTCATTTTAATGGAACTATGTTATATTTCACATAAATTGGATTTCTATTTTTCCTGTTTTTATTTGTAAACTTTTACACTATTTTGCAAAGTTTAAAGCCAAAAGTAGTTCATGTGGGCTGGAGAAATCTTAATCTGACACAAAATATTTTTGAGCATATATGCTTATTTACACAAATTTATTCTTTACGAGGCTTTACCATAATAGATAAGGAAATGAGGCTTTGACCTCAAATATCCCATTTTTTACATAAACAGGCACTAGTTAATTTCTCTCAAACTGTAGTAAGAATAATTTTATAATAGCAGAAATTGCATTGAATGTTGATTGTTATGAACACAAGTCTTATTAAAGATAATGAGTATACATAGGTACTCAATAAACATTTCCTGTAAAATATATTAGCATTGCTTGATTGCTTTGCAAAATGTCATTCCCTTTCCTCTTCACAATGTTGTTGTATGTTTTTAGTTGTCCCTTCTACTCCTCTGCAGTCAAAACTGCTGTCCTGTTAAGGAAAGTCTATTAAAGTTTCTCAATTTTTCTTAAATAATAAAAAATACTTGTATCCTTTATTTCTGAGATTCTAATATAATTACATTTTTTTTCTTCCCATTCTGACCTCCCAAACATCCCATACTTTTCTCCTTGTTCTTCTTCAAAGTCCTGGCCTCCCTATTGCTGAAGAAAACATCTGTATTACTCCCTAAGCACAATGAAGTTGAGCTGGTGCCTACCTAGAGCTTTCACCACTGTTGGATATTGTTTATGGTACTGCAAGATAGCCTGCACACTACCATAGAAAAAGTTAAACACTAATACAACTGCAAACACTCTGATCTGAAATGGTGATCTGTCTGCAAGGTACTCTGATGTAATAACGACACAAAAGTTGTGAGAGTAATCAAACAGGGTCTGATTTGATGAAGACTCTATAAGACAGAACAATGTTTCTGTGGCTAAGAATTTGAGACAAGAAAGACCAGGGACATACAGGAAAAGGAAATATTACTCTTCAGTTAAAGAAATGTATTAAGAAAATGATTTCTAGTGAAATTATGATACACTTAAAGATCTGTGATATGCTCATTGATCATTGGAGAAGCTTTGTACTGCAGGATATGGGAACAAATAGAGACCCATAACTGGTCAATATGCAGTGAATGAGAGACCTTGGAACACTTAATCATAAATTGGATATCTCCATCAAATCTTTCTCCTCAGAGATCAGAAAATCTTGAGAAAATTATGGTAGTGGAAAAGCTATAAAAGCCAGCATAGATCTAGTTTTGCAAGGATCAAGGCCTTGTATGCACAGTAGAAGTGATACATTTAGGAACCATACAAAGACTATGGTAACATGAACAGTACCTGCAAGGGTCTGGGTCAGGTCCAGAACTAAAAAAGGAATTAGACACAAATGACTAACCCAGAAATGATCTACAATTGATAACTGATCTCAAAGAAAAATATTTTTTTTCCAACAGAGTTTCACTGGATATTCAAAACACTCTCAAAGGCAGACACCATAGTAGATGGTCAACACAAATGACTGCAATGGTAGTTCTGGAGATTTTTGTTTTGTTTTGTTTTGTTTTGTTTTTGTCTCAAGATGCTTTCTTCGGATAGTTTTTTTTCTCCATTCAGGTCTTTTGCTAGTATTTTATGGTTTCTGGGTTTTTCTTATTTTTTTCTACTTCTTCTCTTCCTCCTCATCATAATCTTCTTCCTCCTCCTCCTCCTCCTCCTCCTCCTCTCCCTCCTCCTCCTCATATTCTTCCTCCTTCTCTGTCTTTCAGTGAGGTTTCTGTATTTGCAAGTGTGTGACTCTGCATCTATATGTAATTCTTATGTTTATTTGACTAATTTTATGTTTGTTTATTTTGTCCTATTTTAGTTTATTTTATTATTACTTTTTTCTAGATGCCTGTTTATTTTCTAATGAGAATTAGGAGAAAAAAACAGTATGAATTTGTGTGGGGGGGGATGGGAATGGAGAAGGAGTTGGAGAAGCAGAAACCATAATCAGAATAAATAGACCAGCAGGCATTAAAAAGAAGTAAGATGTTAGGTACTAAAATCTAAGAAGCCAAACATTCACACAAAAAGGCACAACAAAAGTGAATTCATTGCCTTCTTTTAGGTAACTCTTGCTGTATGTATATATGTAGGTGTATGTACATATATATTACTAAATGCATAAGTCCAACTTGCCATATAAGTCCAACTATATAATATTACTTTTATATAAGTTTCGATATTTTTCTTATTCCCACAGATAAATATTCTCTTACAGACTAATCAAGAAAAAAATATTTTGCTACAGTAGAAATCAGCACAACCTATAAATATGCAGCGTTCTAGACCTCACTTCCAATGGATTTATTTACAAAATGACTCCTGAGCATAAGGTTTGGTAATCGTTGTGGAAAGGGTGTGGAAAGAGTGTAAACTCCAAAGTCATAGGGAGATTTTGTGAGATTGTGTTGCCTAATAATGTCAGCAGGTTACATATTTAAATTTATTCAGCATGATTGCTGAAATAGGATCTGAACAGGGACAACAGACATGGTAAAGAGAACAGGGAAAGCTGACAAGGCCTCTTATCTACAAAACAACCATAGGCAACCTCATTAATATCTTTTTAAAAACTTTTTATTTGGTTTTCTCTTTTGAGATTATAATTATAACAATTCCCTCTTCTCTTTCTTTCCTTCTATCCCTCCCAAAAACCTCTCCGTGCTCCATTGCATGCTCATGAGCACTTTTAATGAATTGTTATTACATGTATAAATGTGTGTGTATATATATATATATATATGCACAAACACATGCATGTATACATACATATAAATATGTATATATTCCTTTTTATTCTTTTTATATAGTATTCCTTGTACATTTGCTTTCAGAACTGACCATTTGGTATTAGATAAAAAATTTGTGTCTTCACTAACTAATTGGTGTTTCTATCCCTGGTTGAGGTTTATGTTTCCTAGTTATTGAGTAGTTACTTCTAGTCCTCTGTGTAGACTGAGGCTTTGTGGTCTTTGATGGCTTCTCTGAGGCAGGTATAAGATGAAGTTCTTCAACCACATCTTCCCTATCATTCTCCCTGTTATATTTTCAGCAGACTCCTAGCAGTCTACCAAGGCACAGTAATGCCTCAACACTCTTGTCCTTTGATATTCATAGAGTTGACTGATATCAACAAGTTGTTTGACCTGAGCAATGACTTCCAATACAATTAAAACTGACATGAACATTCCTCAGTGGATGAGGAAGAGATTTTAGATCACCCTGTAGAATAAGCTGCACCTCATTCCAATAGCCTTTAGATTTTGTGTTGTTTGATTAAAATTGTGACAGTTTTTTTTTTATATGCTATGAGGCCAACTATAAGTTTATCTTTTTAGACATACATGAATAATCCAGAATACATTCATGGAAGTAAGACATGAAATTATTGAGCTAAAATGATAAAATAGGCTCAGTGCAAGGAAACAATGTCAATGTTGGAGTGACAGACTATACTTTTTTGGTTATTTCAAAACATGCATTTCTAAGACATGCAAAGCAAAAGATGTGTGTTGCTTCATAAGACAGATTCATAATGCTGACATAATGCATGGGGTAGACAATATATGACATTGTGAAACAAATTTAAGACAACTGCAGTTTTTATTATAAAAATAAATCCACTAATAGAGGTATGAATTGAAAGATGGGGAGATGAGCAGAAAGATGGAAAGAGGATGGAAGAGGGAGGAAAGAATAAAAACACAGAAAACAGGAGAGGGGAAAAGAGCAAGAAAAAAGAGAGGAAGAAGAGATTAGGGTGCAAATGGGGGAAAGTGGTGTGGTGTGGTATACTGAATAGCACGAGGAATTGTGTCAGCTGAAAGGGAAAAATAAATCATTTACAGAAAAAACTTTTGTTAATGCTCTTTTAATAAGGAGTTTTGTAATTGAACACATTTTAACACTAGCATGTCTTGCTCTCTAAAGGACAGTACAGGTGATACATTGAACCAAAAAATACTTTTAAGTACCTTCTCTGTACCACACAGGAAACAGTGAAAAGGATATAATGTTCCCCTTAATTGTATTTATAGTGCAGTTGGAGAGTGAGAGATATGAATTATTTATAACATTCCAGGCATCGTGTTATGTTTTTGACATCCATTTACTTTTGATTCTTAAAATAGACCTGCAGTGATGGTCTTAGTAGTTAGAGCCAATACCATTTTAAAGATGAAAAAATAAAGATTTAAGCAGTAATTCTCAGCCAAGGCTACAGTTTCAAGTCACCAAGGGAGTCTTGTTATGTCAGAGCCCCAAATATAGAGGCTTATATTTATTTGATTTGGAGAAACAGCTGAGTGTAAATATACTTTGAAATTTGTAGGAAACTCTGATGTTCAGATATTTGTTAAAAACATTTAGCTAGACTGAATTCATAATTTACCCAGTTTCTTTGCTAATGAAAAGGCACTCAAATCCTTTAGATAAAAATGAAAGTAGGTCTTTGTGCTAATAACAAAACATTAATAACAGACCCCTGTACACTGTAGAAGGTCCATTTTGTATACACTAGTTGTTGATGTAACTTTTCATTACAGTTTGCTATGCTTGCTTAAAAAAAGCAGTGACTATTATTAAAAAAGATGCAAGCTAACTATGAGAATGATACATTTCCCATGAAGTCTAATAGAAATCTGAAAGAAGTCAAAACTTGTAGTCCTACTAAGAGCTTCCCTGCTTCTTGCCAAAAAAACCTCCTGAAATGTTTTTTTTTTTTAAAGATTTTTTTATTATATGTAAGTACCCTGTAGCTGTCTTCACACACTCCTCAGATCTCATTACAGGGGGAAAGTTTCTGAACAGGTCACCAATAGCATATGCTCTAAGATCAAGAATTGACAAATGGGACCTCATAAAATTACAAAGTTTCTGTAAAGCAAAGGACACCATCAAAAGGACAAATCGGCAACCAAGAAATTGGGAAAAGATCTTCACCAACCCTACATCAGATAGAGGGCTAATATCTAATATATATAAAGAACTCAAGAAGTTAGACTCCAGAAAACCAAATAACCCTATTAAAAATGGCGTACAGAGATAAACAAAGAATTGTCACCTGAAGAACTTCGGATGGCGGAGAAGCATCTTAAAAAATGCTCAACTTCATTAGTCATCAGGGAAATTCAAATCAAAACAACCCTGAGATTTCACCTTACACCAGTCAGAATGGCTAAGATTAAAAATTCAGGAGACAGCAGATGTTGGTGAGGATGTGGAGAAAGAGGAACACTCCTCCACTGCTGGTGGGGTTGCAAATTGGTACAACCACTCTGGAAATCAGTCTGGCAGTTCCTCAGAAAACTGGGCACCTCACTTCTGGAAGATCCTGCTATACCACTCCTGAGCATATACCCAGAGGATTACCCAGCATGTAATAAGGATACATGCTCCACTATGTTCATAGCAGCCCTATTTATAATAGCCAGAACCTGGAAAGAACGCAGGTATCCCTCAACAGAAGAGTAGATGCAAAAATGTGGTATATATACACAATGGAGTACTATCCAGCCATTAGAAACAATGAATTCATGAAATTCTTAGGCAAATGGATGGAGCTGGAGAACATTATACTAAGTGAGGTAACCCAGTCTCAAAAGATGAATCATGATATGCACTCATTAATAAGTAGATATTAACCTAGAAAACTGGAATACCCAAAACATAATCCACACATCAAATGAGGTACAAGAAGAATGGAGGAGTGGCTCCTTGTTCTGGAAAGACTCAATGAAGCAGTATAGGGCAAAACCAGAACAGGGAAGTGCGAAGGGGTGGATGGGAGAACAGGGGGAGGGAAGGGGGCTGATGGGACTTTTGGGGAGTGGGGAACTAGAAAAGGGAAATCATGTGAAATGTTAATAGAAAATATATCGAATAAAAAAAAAACACCTCACACAAAGAACAGACATATAACATTGAATTCTATGCTATGCTTTCTTTCCTCCTCTTCCAACCTCATGATATAGCTACCTGCATTTCAATCTCTATTTTATACCTGAAAGTTAAGATTAAATTTTAAGAGGATTATTAGCTAAACATTTCTCAATACATTGTTTGTTTAGCACAATCTAAGAAGAACAAAATAATGTTTGAGATAAAATTATTTTATTTTATGTGTATAGGTTTTTGACCTGAAGGTATGTTTGTATTCTATGTGTAGGCATTATCCTCACAGAGGTCACAATGAGGCACCATTTCTCTTTATGCTTCAGTTACAGATGATTATTAGCTGCCACATGTATGCTAAGAATAGAAGAGCAGTCTTATGGGAGGGTGTACAGTATTCTTAACTACTGAGAAATCTTTCCAGTCTATAGAAAGTTTTTTTCCCATTTGTTTTCTTTTTTGTTTTTTTAAAGGTATGTTTTTTCACATACCTTTTATTTTAAAACATCAGGATATATTCTTCCTTTACATAAAATAAACGTAAAAAAGGCTTCATGAGATTTTAATGATTCAAATCATCAAAGCAGCAACACTGTCCCACTTAGAGAATGAGCTCTTAGTTGGTTCTTATTCTATCGCATGCTTAATTTTGGGTATGTTTAGGATGCATTTCATCTTCTCACTATCCAACATTGATATACACATAGTGATGAACAGAAAACAGATAATCACAATCTAACTCCAAAAGGGAGAAGTTAAAAAATAAATTTCAAGGCTATCATGAATATTAAAGATAAAAAGCTCATTTGAATATGGTGCTTAATAAATCTATAATAGAGAATAAAGTTCATGATTCTCATTTCCTGTTAATCTACTAGAAATCAAAAGCCTCTACTCCCCAGATATACAAGTGTCAAAAAGAAGAAGACATGATCATGTATGAAACAGGACTGGAAAACTGGGAATCGGTTGATAATCCTTAAAAAGACATGGTCTATTGATTATAGAAAATAGCAGTTAACCAGTATTTTCTAAATCACATAAGCATCTGCTAGAGGCAGATCTACTTCAGGAACATGCATTCCTGACACTGGGTACTGTGCTAGTCTGTGTTGTCTAGTAAAGACATTACTTAAAAAGTTGTATGGAAACAACTTTTACTACTTTGAAGCTTCATTAAATGTAAAGAAATGTAGTATATCTATAGATAGACAGACAGACAGACAGACAGACAGACAGACAGATATCAAGGCTCATTTTAAACATAAAGAAATGTAGCATATCTATAGATAGACAGACAGATAGATAGATAGATAGATAGATAGATAGATAGATAGATAGATAGATAGATGATAGATACCAAGGCTCATTTTAAGCAAGAAGAAATATGTAGAAATCAGCAACCATATAAGATAGTTTATGAGAGCAGAAAGCAGTAAGTACAGAGACATAAACCTAAAAAATGGTGACAACTCCATGCAATGAAATATAAATAATAAGTGGAAACCTTGATACAGTAAATTAAGACTAAGACTGAGTAGTCTTAGTCTGTGTAATGACATATTCAAGGAGAATTTTTAACAGCAAATCACATGTTTAATTCATATAAATTACCACAAGAAACTGCTTTTCCCATCACTGGCACACCATAAAATGCTAAGAATTTACCTAAACTTCTCATTTCTGGTCCTTTCTGCAGGTACAGAGTGGCAGCTGGACCCAAAAAGAGGAAGATGCTTCCTTTTCAACCACACGAGCAAGAATCCAAACAGTATTGATTAAGCGAAATGAAGAGCTTTCAAAAATTAAAATAACTAAAAGTTTTGAAGACAAACTTATATAAGAAGGCAGGTAATTAAAATACAATACAAACACAAAAATATTAAAAATGGGTTACTGCTAGAACAAATTTGACAGGGAAAACAGGATTATGATGAACATAAGTTTATAGCAGCCATATTTATAATATCCAGAAGCGGGAAAGAACCCAGGTATTCCTCAACAGAAGAATGAATGGATGCAAAAAATGTGGTATATATACACAATGGAGTACTATTCAACCACTAGAAACAATGAATTCATGAAATTCTTAGGCAAATGGATGGAGCTGGAGAACATCATACTAAGTGAGGTAACCCAGACTCAAAAGATCAGTCATGGTATGCACTCACTAATAAGTGGATATTAGCCTAGAAAACTGGAATACCCAAAACATAATCCACACATCAAATGAGGTACAAGAAGAATGGAGGAGTGGCTCCTTGTTCTGGAAAGACTCAATGAAGCAGTATAGGGCAAAACCAGAACAGGGAAGTGCGAAGGGGTGGATGGGAGAACAGGGGGAGGGAAGGGGGCTTATGTGACTTTTGGGGAGTGAGGGGGCAGAAAAGGGAAAATCATTTTGAAATGTAAATAAAAAATACATCGAATAAAAAGATGCATGAAAATAACAATAATAAATAAAATAAAATGAAAAAAATTGAGGATTACATAAAAAATAGAGGAAAATATCCTCACACTAAAATTTAAATATGTTTAAGCAAAAAAGTATGCTGATTCCAGAATATAAAAAGAAGAAATACATTATCAAGAATAAAAAAAATATTAAATTTCTCTAAGAAAAACTTGTTTATAAAAATTGAGTGATTCACAGTTACTTAGCCATAACAGCCACAAAAAACTGTAAGGTGTTGAGAGGATGTCACAGTCACATAAAAAAGATGTTCAAGCTAAAGTTTTATAAACAAATAGAAAACTTAGGAAAACTATTAAGTCTGGATCTTGTATTTGTCACTTAATGGAAACCATTGGGAGAATTAGATATCAAAATTATTTTTGAAGCATAAAGTTCTAAGATCCTCCAAAAGGTGACATGCTTGACCACTTTTCAAACTATATTTTAAAGTCTAAAACCTTGCAAATATATTGTTTATTTTTTTGAGTGTCACTGGCGAAATAACAATTGATTCTAAAGCTGGCCATGATGGAGACCACTGTTTATCTCTATAACAGAAATATATACTATACACAGAATTTTCTGTTTCAATTATTTTTCATCATCTATACTTCTAGTTTCATGACACAGAACATCTTATGAATAAAGATATTTTAATTAATTTAAAATATGAATGATTTTTAAAGATAAATGCATTGTCTTCTTGAAAGCTAATCTGCCAAATCATTAATTGATGTATTTACATCTTTGTTTTAAATTCCAAGGCCTACAGAAAAGTATTACTGAATTTCCATCACAGAATGGATTAAGTTGTGGATGTCATTCAGTTGGTAGAAAGCTTGCCTTTCTACCAAAGCCAGTGCACAAAGGCCTGGCTTTCACATCCAGCAGTGTGTAACCTGAGTGCAGCAGTGTACTCCTATAATGCCAGCACTAAGAAGATGTAATCATAAATTTTAGGTTGTCTGAGCAGAATCACAGCATGTGAACAGAGAAAGTGATATCCTTCTTGGAGTTCACCATCTTGTTAAAAAGCAATTTACAAGTAGACTGAAAATAAGTAGAGAAAAAGAAAGAAACAATCCTTGCTGTTGAGTTAAGCTGAAATGATGGTGAGCCCATGGTAGATAGGCAGAAGAGATAATATCTTAGTTAGGGTTTCTATTGGAAACTGGGGAAGAAAGAGTTTTTTTCAGCTTATACTTCCACAGTGTCATTCATCAACAAAGCAAGTCAAAACAGGACCTAGAGGTAGGAGCTGATGAAGAGGCCATGGAAATGTGCTGCTTACTGTTATATTTCACACAACATAATCAGCCTGCTTTCTTATAAAATCTAGCAACATCAGCCCAAGGGTAGCACCACTCAAAATGGGCTAGGCTCTTTCTCATTGGTCAATAATTAAGAAAATACTTTAGAGCTGAATTGTATAGATGCACTTTCTCAATTGTAGATCCTTTCTCTCTGCAGAATTTAGCTTGAATCAAAAGATATAAAACTAGCCAGTGAAACTGACCCCTTGTCAACTTGACATACAAACACATCACCATTAAAGCCAAAACCTTCACTTTATATTCATCCCCAAGATCTTACATTTAAAATGTAATAACTTTCAAAGTTGCATGACATTAAATAAAGACCCACAGTCTTTACAAATTGAAACACTTTAAAATTTTAGTCCCTTTAAAATAGACAATCTCTTTTAAAGCCCAGACTCTTTTAAGTTTCAAAGTCTCTAAACTTTGGTCTTCAGTAAAACAAAAAGGAAATCAAATACTTTCTTACTTCAAAAGAGAAAAATCAGGACACAGTCACAATCAAATCAAAGCAAAACCAAACTCCAACTGTCAAATGTCTGGGATCCACTTATGATCTTCTGGACTCCTCCAAAAGACTTGAGTCACTTCTCCATCCCTGCTCTCTGTAGCACATGCAGTTTGTCTTCTGGGCTACATATGACTACACTCCACTGTTGCTGCTCATCTTGGTGTCCATCCAATGGTACTGAAATCTCCAAAATGAGTACACCACTTATGGAAAATGGGTTGCACTTTCAGGAATAGCCTCTCATATGCTCTCTTGAAGCTATCAAGCCTCAACTTCTCTAAATGAAGGATAGCATCACTCACAATGGGCTAGGCTCTTTCTCATTGGTCAATAATTAAGACCTTAGAGTTGTATAGTATAGAGGATTTTTCTCAATTGTAGATCCTTCCTCTCTGATGCCTTCATCAATGACCTCTTTTGGCATTTCACTGTGCCAAGCCTTAGCTGCATTCCATGTCCCCTTCAGGCCTTCAACACTAGAACCACCTGGATAACTTTTACACTTTACCAAGTCTGGCTGCCAACACAATTCTCAGCCTTGGACAGCTCTGTAACACAGCTTCTCTGTGCATTTGGGAAACCCTTTTCAGATTTTACCACAGTCTCTTTAATCAGTGTTAATTTTTAGCATCAGCTAACCAGCATCAATTGTCCAAGTAATGGAAAGGTTTGACTTTAGTGGTCCTGAATGCTTCTTAATCTTTTAATCCTGACTGATTCTTCAGGCCCAGCTGACCAAAATGAGAGAATCTTAATTCAAAATAGCAAATGGCCTAGAGAGAGTCTTGAAATTTCCACCTGAAACTTTATAAGTCAGGCCTTCATCTTCTATACTGTTCACAACATTATTATATTCAAATCCAAAGAACACTTCCCTGAGCTTTTGATACTCAGTGGCTTTTCTAGCTCAATGATCCAAAGTTCTTCACAATCTTCTCCCCAACCATGTGCAGGTGTTTATGCACATGCCAAAGCAATATGCCACAATCCCAGTATCAACTTGTCTCAGTTAAGGTTTCTATTTCTACAATAAAACAACATAACCAAAAAGATGGGGAGGAAGAGGCTTATTCAGCTTATTCTTACATATGCATTACAGCTAGATCACATTTTGTATCATGGTGACATCAAAATGGCCAATACAGTAAAGAAACCAAAAGTACCAGGGAAAAGCATTTTTAGGCTCTAGCCAGCATTAAAAGAAAGACTAGGAGGAAAAAAAAAGGGTAGGGGAAGTTATGGCTTTCTAAGTTATAAGTCAGAAATAGGGGCATACCCAACAAAACTTCCAGAAGGTCAAGAAGAGCCAGGCAGTGGTGGTGCACGCCTATAATCCCAGCACTCTGGGAGGCAGAGGCAGGCATATTTCTGAGTTCCAGGCCAGCCTGATCTACAGAGTGAGTTCCAGGCAGCCAGGGCTATACAGAGAAACCCTGTCCCGAAAAAACCAAATCCAAAAAACAGAAGGGCAGGAAGAGTGTATATTAGGGGCCAGGAGTTCTGGGGAGGAAAAGTACCTTAGGTAATTAAAGAGAAAGTTATTCCTCCTATGTCTTCCACATGATTAAGGTGGATCTGTCTTTCATGGAGGGGTAGAGATTCTTGGTTTTATATATTCACCTGAATCAAATCACACTCTATGAACAGAGAGCTTGGGACCAACATAGTTAACTTAAAACTTCTGATAAAAGGAAGAAAAGGAAAAGAAGGAAGGAAGAAAGGAAAGAAGGAATGAAAAGTAATGAAGGAAGAAACACAAATATACACAACTTAGTAAAAAGAAAAGTTTAAAGAATAATTAAAAAGGAAAATACATAAATATTGATATATTTATCGTGCTTATAAGGACATATTAGCAATTTAAGTGTATATGTTTTAGTTTCAAAAGTTGATTTTATATTTTAACAAATAAAATTGAATAAAAAATGTAAACAGAAAATTTACTGGACAAAATGACAATATTTCAGACAAATAATGTCAAAGATAGTGTTTGTTCTTTGGGTAAATGAGGGCATAGTAGAATTATCTAAGTAGATCATTCTGTGGGTAGAAGAAAAGGTTTATTGGGAATTAAACTGGCAATGCTATCATTTGTGGGGTAAAGAGAAGCAAAATGGCAGAAAAGCTAGTGGATTTTACATGATAGCTAGCAGAGTAGAGACTTTGAGCTGTTACGAGCTGCTAAAACTAACAAGGAACTAGGTGTAGCTGCTCAATATAGTTGATATGTGGGTGTGAATTAAAGGAAGTCATGTTTTTCCTAGTCAACATAAACCTGCCTTATAAGATTTCTCAAAATGCTGAATTTATATTTCTGCCTGCTCAATAACAGTCTTCTATTTACCCTTCCAGTGTCCTTCTGCTTAAGACACTGTCACCAGCACTGACATTTTGAACCTAACACTTTAGGCTTTTGTTGATGATACAGGACAACAATAGTCCTATACACACTTCTTGTTGACTAGAGGATTAAAAAGAGAGGTATCTGGAATGTTGGTCCAAAGCAGAGGGTCAAGCTAGCAACCAATGGTAGAAGACCCGAGGAAATTCCAGAAGAAACATCTTGTTACTGATTATTGTGTTATTTTGTAATTCTCTCGTAAAAGAATAGACAAAGAACAATCATTATTATGAGCATAGAGAAAAGTGGCCCAAGGAGAATAAGTCAAGGCCTAGAGAGGAACATAGCAAGGATCTCACATTGCAGTTGACCAATGGAAGCTGTAGTTTCTAAAAAGTTTGTATATGTTTATAATCTTGACACAAGCTGAAGTTATCACAGAGAAAGGGGTTTCAGATGAAGAAATGCCTCCATGAGAACCAACTGTAAGGCATTTTCTCAATTAGAGTTCAAGGGGATAAGGCCCATTGTGGTGGTGCCATACCTGGGCTGGTAGTCTTGAGTCCATAAGAAAGCAAGCTGAGCAAGGCAGGGGAAGAAAACCTGTAAGTATCATCCCTCCATGGCCTCTACATCAGCTCCTGTTTCCTGACCTGCTTGAGTTCCAGTCCTGACTTCCTTTGGTGATGAACAGCAATGTGGAAGTGTAAACTGAATAGACCCTTTCCTCCCCAACTTATTTCTTGGTCATGATGTTTGTTCAGGGATGGAAACTCTGATTAAGACAGTAGGCAAGCTTATTTTGGAGTAGTTTGGGCCCCAGATAGAGTTCTTGATGCTATCTGCCAAAATTTGTGGAAATCTACTGATTTTGGTACAGATTATGATCCAATTTGTCCATGGTTAAACATAGCAACAATGAAGGCTGCTAATCATTACCAGGAGTACTGCACCTCTCTATTTAAGATAGATGTCTACCATGTCCAGATAGCTCCGCTGTGCTCAGTGCAAACTAGAGCAATCCCTTAGAGAGGATTCCTCTTCTCTGCCTAATGTAGGGATCCCAATCCCCTAATCTTTTACTAGAGAAATGTCATGTAGTCTTTGCAAACCTTCAGGTTTTTATTTCCCAATAAGAACCCTGTCAAGAAGCACCTGGAGTTCTTCTCCATGCAAATGAGGTATTCACAGAACTTTAAACCCTAGCCAATGATTTGCATTCACCCCGAAATCTCAGTCCCCCTATCCCAAGTTCATATGCAGCCTTTGTTTACACTGAATAAAGTGTATTGTACCAGCTGTTTCACTGAAGATCATCTAAGACTGTTTGTTTTTTAGTATTGTCTAAAATAGTTGTAAAACTAAAATCCTTAGTGAAGGCCTTCCTTGGAGAAGCCTTCCCCTCATCCCACTCACTCCGAGCAACACTAGAATCCTACAGACACTATCAGTTCTTGAAGCTTCTTCATCTTTCCAGCCTGGTGTGCATTTTTTGTCTGGATATTGTGAGGGAGATAAAAAGGTTTCAGAAGCACATCTGGTTCCCAATGTGAATAACTCACAGGAGTAAGGATTGGTAAAGGGTTTCCTATGAAGGTGATATGAAAAAGTTGAATCTTAGAATTGGACAAAGTACAGAAATTCTTTTGTGATATGTGATCCTTGGGTAGATATCGAAAGAGAAGGAGTAAGTAGGAGAGAAACAGAGATGGAGATAGAGAGAAGCCAAAGCAAGCTTAGAGATTTCTTGGACTCATAGTAAAGCTGCTGCTTGGCAATAATGCCATCAATAACTGTTATGACTAGCTTTTGTAAAAGATAGGAAGCAAGGAAAAAGGGCAAAGTTATATCCTCTTACTTGTTCCCAAGTTACTACAAGTAACCTTCATAGTTACTCCTCAGTTTTCCATAGGGTATAGAATAAAGAGTTGGTCTAAAAGAGCCAGACCAGGAGTCTGTGGAAGTGCCTGTGAGAGGTGAGAGATAGTAAGCTTGGCAGGCTTAGTAAAATTGAGAGACTCAGTTACAGTGCACTTATCTGCTTCATAGAGGGTCAAGCAAGAAGAGCAAAGTTATAAATACAGGTTCTGATATAACTTTCAAGGCCAAGGAAGGGGAGAACCTCTTCTTTAGTGGTTGGAAGTGTGAGGGACCACATGTACTATCTTTATTTGAGGGTGAATTCATAGAGTTAGGGGATAATATAAAGCTTTGCACTTGAGCTGAAGGACAGAAACTTGATGTTAATGTTTGGAAAGAGAGACATTTTGTCTTTTGCCTTTGTTCCTTTAAAATTAAGAACATGAGCAACATGTTGTTCTGACAGCAGAAGTGATAGGTTATACAGTAGAATGTTGTCTGAATCATCAGTTAAGCAGCTAGGAGACAGGTAATGAGAAAGAAGGTCTGTGCAGAGCATAGCCAGAGAACTGAACTTATTGTATATGCCTGATGTAGGGACAATACAAGTAAGTGGAGATACTATTTGAGTGTCAGAGTCCTCCCAGATGAATGCAGAGATTGTATGGAGCTGGGTATAAGGGAATATGGGTATAAGGGAATATATATTTTTAGGGTTAGAGTTAGGGTTGGGGTTGGGGTTGGGGTTGGGGTTAGGGTTGGGGTTAGTGTTGGTGTTGGGGCTGGTGTTGGGGCTGGGGTTGGGGTTGGAGTTAGGGTTGGGGTTGGAGTTTAGGTTAGGGTTGGGTTAGGGTTAGGTGAAGAATGATAAAGTGAAAGCAGAGAAGTAAAACAAGTAGACTACAAGAGTTGGGCACCACTGGATGGATAGGAAGGACTTCCATGTTAATTATCCTGAGCAATCAGGCAACAGGCTTCACGACAGTCAAGAGAGGTATGTCAGAAGGCTTGAGAATACATTTCTTAAGAAAGTACTGCTGTACCCCATACCTTTAGGTCAGTGGGGTAGTCTAGAAGAGGATAGAGCGAAGCATTTGCATCTCCCAGTGAACAAGAGGCACTTCAGAAGCTAAAATAAGTGTGAATATTCCAGAAGGAGTTGTATAAAAAGAAAAGAAAGTATAATTTATCTGTTCTATCCATTATGCTTGATAATGTGATTGAGCAAATCGGGCTAATGCCAAAAGGAGTAAGGAGTAACCAAAAAGGGAAAAGAAGCCTAGGAAAGTAGCCCTAGCCTGGAGAGAACTTCCATACCCATCACCTCAATCTGAAAAGGATATGTTACACTGAAATAAGCAGGAAATGTGGACCAAATACCTCCCAAATCCATTACAAATGACAAGAATCTACTCACTTCCTAGATAATTATACTAGGTTTCTCTGTAGTAATCCAGGTGTTTTATTAAGGGCAGAGGTCCTAGCACAACATCTGTATTAAGCTTTAAGGAGTAAATCTGAGATTTTCCTGTAGAAAAGGAACCAAGGGAACTGACTTTCCTTAGTGAGATAAAGAGGGACAGAAAGGCCTCAAATAGTCTCCCTGTCTACAGTTGGGCTCAGTCTTGGAAGCAAGTGAGGTGAGATATAGGTCTTTACCCAGTGGCCAGTGTTGCCTCACTTGAAGCAAACTCCAAAAGGTGAGCATTGGTACAGCATCTTATTTGGTGGTATCCTCAAGGCTGCTGCCAGAGGCTGGTATTTATGTCTGCCAATTGAAGCCCCTTTTTCCTTTGGGTCTTTTCCTGTTCTTCCTTTCCATTAAATACCTTAAATGTCCAATCCAACAGATCTCTCTGAGAGTCATGAAGGCCATCATCTAATACTATAAGCTTTTTCTATACTCAGGGACTTATTGGGAGAGGAAAAATAAGAATTGAAGACAGGCATTCACTCTTGATAATTAGGATCAAGATTATTTTTTGTACAGGTCACAAAAGCCTCTGTGATTCAGGAAGGATACTGCAGGATTTTCAGCTGGCCCCAGGGTGACCTCCCTCAGTTTATCAAAATTAATCCCCAGATAGGAGGGCCTTTGGCGGCCTGCCAGGGGGCAAATAAGCATTTTTATCTTGGGCTGCCTGGCCATGCAACTGCTTCTTAGTGTCAGTCTGTAATTACAGGAGAATCCACCCAGGGATGTTCCACAGCTTTCACAGGATACGAAGTTTCTGTTTATTTGCTGTCATCTCCATGGGCTTGGGTGGCTTTCCAGACGCTTTCATTTTCCTTGGAAATGAATGTAGAGGAACAAATAACATTGACGTCAGATCAGTTGAGGCTATAACTTTGCATAGGGCATCTGAATCATTTGTTGAAGCTAGAAGTATATGGATTGAAAGAACTGAGGCACTTTTCTACTTTGAAGAGATCAGGCATCAAATGGGGAATACATATGTGTCGTATGTTATTAAGGTTGGCAACTTTGCTGAGGGTATGAAACCCATCTGTGTGGGAGCAGTGCAAACTGCCAGAGGTGATGAAGAGATGGACCTTGAGGTAGGGTCAAGATAAGGAAATGGAGTGGGCTGGAAGGGCACTAGTAGGCAAAGCTGAGGTGGCCGCAGAGTGTCAGCCAGTGAGTTAGGATGAAGAGGTCCACTGGTAGGGCTGTGTTTTCTAAATCAACGTCAAATGGAGTCAAGAGCTCTGAGTTCTTATCAGTTTGGGAGGTTTGATTTTGCTAGGAGAACCTTGCACATATTGGATGGTACAGGGGGAAGGGAAGGGAATGGAGGACAAAACCAGCTTGAATATAAGAGGGGTTCTCAGAACACTAGCCTATGACTTGGGCAAATATTTCAAGATCACTGAGAATTTGGAAATCAAATGTGAGATTTTTCTGGCCACTGAGACTGATTGTTAAGTTTGTAATTACATGAGATTCTCCTTATTACAAACTGGAGTTTGCCCTTACTCATCCCTGACCCATAGGGCAATTTGGTGAACCAGCCATGAAGTCTCACTGGAGCAAGGTTTTATAGAAAATGGAAGTAATTGAGGGGTGGAGGTCCAGCTTGGCAAGCTTCTAACTGAATGTCTATTGAAAGGCAACAGGTGGGTGCTCTGAAGCAAGACGATATACAAACACAAACAATCTAAAAGTACATCTGAAACAATCAGAATAATCTTAGATTAACTATTGCTAGGCTAGTAACTCTGGTCAAGGATAAGCTATGGGGTCTTTCCTGGTATGTAGATACACCTTCAGTTCTGCTGTAAATAAGGTTCTTAGGCTTTTTTCTTTAAGATAGAGACCGGTCCCAAGATGGAGTAGGTTTGGGCTCTCAAAGCTACTCTGCAGTAAAAAGTAAGGTGGGGGAGGTTTAATGTTGTCTCTAAGTTCAAGGAGGAAAAGAACTGTAAGCAAATGGGAAAGAGAAGTTAAGGAGAAAAGTTTTCAGTGGGAAGAGACCATGGTTAGATTAAAGGAGGAAGGGAGATGCCCTTAAAAGGGTTCCAAAAGAGAATTAGCATAGAAGCAAAGACACAGAGAAGGAAAAGGTTAAGTCCTGTGGGACAGAGTCTCAATCTAAGAGTATCCCTTGTCTCTTGTCAGAGAGATGTTTCGTATCACAATGGAGAGACCCCCCCCCTCATCCATTTCTACATGTTGAGGTGCTTCATAGGGTATAAGGAAGCTCCCTGGAGTACCATTCTGACTTGTTGAAGAGAATTAAGTGAGCAAGAGATGTAAAGAACAGGTTCCAATGAGGAACCAAGACAGGGCAGGCAGCTCCTAGAGGTTATTTAACAGAGTGAGAATAGAGAGGTAATTAGGCAGAACAAGCAGAAGAGAAAAGTGGCTAAAGTGAAGAGATGTAGATTTGGAGTCAAATATGGTGGGTGTCAGACCTTCATAAGCAAATATCTTTTCTGAGGCAAATCATCTGTTCCCAGGATTGAGGAGCATCAAACTAACAGTTTATGTCAGTTTGGAAGGACAGTGTTTTGTATGGGTCCAGTGTCACAGGTTTCAGACTAAATGTAAATAAGGGAGCAGTGAAACCATTTCTTAGAAGGCATTGCTGGAAGTACTTGACCTTTGGGAGCAGATTAACAATCAAAATAGTATTTTTCTCCATAAATAGAGACCCTCTTTGGGAATAGGGAACTGGTGGTAGCTATCAGAAAGTCCCAAACACAGGGAAAGCAAGAGGCTCCCAGGACACAACAGGGATGACATTAGCTGCAATACCCAGCAAAGGGAAGAGAGACCCTATAGAGACCATATCCAGAAGTTAGGCAGGCCCTCGGTTAAGGGATGTGGCCACCCACACGTCTCAAAATTTTAACTCAGAATTGCTCCTGTTTAAAGGAAATACAGAGACAAAGAGTGGAGCACAGATGGAAGGAAAGGCCATCTGGAGACTGCCCCACCTGGTTATCTATTCCATATGCAGCCACCAAAATCAGTCACTATTGCTGATGCCAAAAAGTGCTTGCTGACAGGAGCCAGATATGGATGTTTCCTGAGAGGTTTTGCCACAGCCTTACCAATAAAGACGAAGTTGCTTATAGCCAACCATAGGACTGCACTCAGGGGACTCCAATAGAGAAGAAAGGTGAAGGACTGAAGGAGCTGAAGGGGTTTATAACCCATAGGAAGAACAATAATATCAACTACAGACCCCTTCCCTCCAGAGCTCGCAGGGAGTAAACCACCAAACAGAGAATACACATGGAGGGACCCATGGCTCCAGCTCCATATATATCAGCGGATGGCCTTATCAGCATCAATGGGAGGAGAAGCCCTTGGTCCCGTGAAGCTTGATGCCCCAACATAAAGGAATGCCAGGGCAGTGAGGCAGGAGTGGGTGGTATGCGGGGGAGGACCCTTATAGAAGCAGTGGGAGGAGTGATGGGATATGGGGGTGGCAGAGGGAAAACCCGGAAGAGGAATAACATTTAAAATGCAAATAAATAAAATAACCAACAAAAGAATTTTATAAAAAGATTTTCTTTCCAGGCAAACAAAACTGCCATTAGGAGATTCCTGAGTGATGCTGAATTTGGGTTTCTCTTTTCTCAATAGCAATCCTTCTGTTTGTCTGGTCAGGGTTCTACATGCAACATCATCTGAGGATCTCTCATGTTCATATACTCATTTGTTAAAGAAAGGGGATATCCATGTGGAGACAGGGGGAGGGGAGGAGTTATGGAATGTGCAACAGTGGGAGGGTAGACATGTTGTCGAGGTGGGGAATAAAATATGGGGTGTATAAAAATAATTAATAAAAATCAAAAAAGAGAAAGTACAGCAGTAGATGTTTTCTTTTTGAATTTTGGTTTTTTAAAGCTGAAACAAAATGAAAAATAATGTAGAAGAAAGAAATATTCTCTAATGCTTACATAAATTATTTGTTTTTTCCTGAATTTCAATCCCAAATTTTTAAGTCCCTCCACATTTCTCAGCCTTGACACACTTTCCTTTGATTTCTTCATCAATGTTTTATGATTCATACCAACCTGTTTGAGTCTCAGAGGCAGAACTTGAGGAAGTCTTCGCCTCTGATTTCCATCCTCTTCTACGGGCTTCATTTGCATACATTAAACTGAATGAGGCTTCTTCTATTTCTCCAAGTGAACTTTAACCAAATAACTGGACTGGAATAAGCCTCTTCCTTCTTTTGAACTTCCGCATTTCTGATTCTGCCAGGAAACATCGGGCAGCCTGTTGTGCACTTGACTGTGTTCATTTGAGGACATCAAGCTGTGAGTGAAATTCCCCTCAGGACTCAGTGCTGCTGCTCTCAGTTCAAGCAATACAGCTGGCTCTGAGATTTAATGCAAACCCTTGTTAGTGCAGTGTTAGGGAAATTTAGATTTTTTTTTTCCCTGAGAAATTCTCCATGTACTCTGCCACTAGAATATGTTCCATTCATAAAATAAAAAAATTAAAATTCCATCTACAACATAGATGGTGATTTAAAACCCCAAATAAGTCCAAAACAAGTTCTGTTCTTTGTTCTACAATGAACCTTTCTTTTTTTATTCTGAGTGTTTATATTAAACACACTCTTTGCTATTTCTTCCACAGGAATAGACAAAAAAAGTTATATGAGAGTTTAAAAGCTCACACTTAGAACTTACTTTTTCTATTTTCAAGGGACCTCAAACCATATTGCACTTATTTTTAATTTCAAAGTTTTTTCACAAGAGTAAGAACAAGATAATTTAGAGGGCTAATTCATGCCCAAATGACTCTGGAATTGCACACAAGTCATGAAATAATGAGAAGATCAGAAAATTGTGGAGTGTGTGTGTGTGTGTGTGTGTGTGTGTGATGTCAGAGTGCAAAGAAGAATGATAATGTCAAAACAGATAAGGAGGTAAACCCAAGGCATTTCTTCCTATCCACTGATATCAGTAAGGCAGTGTCATGAAATGAGGTTTTCTGCATTATCAGTCTCCAGCAGCAGTAACTAATGTTAGCAGAACCTGGGATGACTATGCCAGCATGCATTCACAGATAAATATATATGTGTATACACACAATGTACATGCAGATAGATTAGATAGAATGATGGATAGATAGATAGATGGATATATAGATGGATGAATGGATGGATAGATAGATGGATGGATGGATAGATAGATGATAGATAGATAGATGATAGATGATAGATAGATGATAGATAATCCTGACTTCCATGAGACTATATAATTTACAGAATATATACTTATCAAAGATTAAGAGAAGTTAAATGATTTGATGGAGATTCCATGGTTAATATAAAAGAATTAATTCCTTTGTTTGTAGAAGTGATATACAAAAATTAAGGTCATTTTATGAAATTATGACAAAGAAAATGTAATAATAAGACAAATCGACATCAGTGAGATAGCTCACCCTGTCAAGGCACCTGCTCTCAAACCCAACAACCTGAATTGAATCCCTGGTTCACGCTGGAGTAGTTCACCCTTCTACACAGTAGAAAGAAGGACTGACTATGAGTGGTTAAATTATTTGGAATAAAGCCTGGCCTAAAAAATGGTAAAAACAAAAAAATCACTAAGCTTAAACTTTTATTTTACTGTGTGCTTCAAATAGAAAATGAGAAGGAAACATGAACTGCTATAACAAAGAATGAATGAATAATTAGGTTGTGATCAACATACAGAATTCCCTGATATAATGCTAAATTTTTACTCTCCTTAGTAATAGAAAATGAACAATTATACATGAAAATTCATAGTCAGAGAATAAGAGGAAAAAATATAGGTAAAGCAGATATCCAGCAACAGGACTTATGGAGATGGCTAAAATGGTAGGAGCCCCTGCTGTTGTATTCATGGGAATTTGAATTCAAACTTTAGCATTCATATAAAAGGCCCAAGTTTTATCACACAGTGTTCATGGAAACTGTGTGAGGCTTGGAGAAATTATTTTGTTTTCTGAAAAAGTGCCATTGTTTCTAATTAAATCATTCTTGTACAGAAGAGACACAATACTCACCAAACTATGAAGTGTCCATCGCTGTAGAAGATTTTTATCATTAGATGATGGGAAAATCAAACTCCACAAAGATGCCTGCTTTCAAACACAGGCATGCCTTTTTTCTCCTTTAGCATCCTGTAACTGGAAAAGAAGCTTGTTCAGGAGCACATAGGAGAGTGGGGAAAGGTGGGCTACCCAGTCCATTAAAATACAGAATCACATGATATGGCCATATCCAGGGAAAGCTGTTCTTAATCACTGTAGGAGAGCTGTCAGATTTAATGGTAATAAGATTTCAGTCACAGCAGGGGGTGGCAACAAGGCTAATAAATCTAACAGCCCCCAACTGTTCTCTTTTGAAAAACAGGAGGTGTGTGAAAGCCACCTCTCATGCTATCTCCTGTGGATGAAAGAATGACACTTCCAAAGCTTCCCTGGTTATTCCACTTATTGGGGGGGGGGGAGGAGGGATGTAAAATGAAAGGGCACACCATTCATCATGCATGTAAGAAGAGCTATTATCAAACAGTAACAAATATTGCCATGGATGTGTTCCAAGATGGAAAGAATATGAAATAATATATCCAGAGTGCACAGACTATTCTTTAAAAATCTGAAAGTAGAACCAGCATATGACTATAAATCTAAAACTGGGTATATATGCAAAAGAAATGTAAAGTAAATATGTGAACCTGATTTTTATTGTATCATTGTTCACAGTAGCCAAAATACAGAATCAACATATGTGTTAATAGATGTGTGTGTGTGTGTGTGTGTGTGTGTATACCCTGCAATATTAACAGCACAAAATCATGCCTCTATACTTTGTTTTCTATTCATAGAAAACTGGATATATTAGAATTACCATTTAGCTTTTCATTGATGAGAAGTATAACCATTTACATGCTTTATCATTATGTTTTCTTAAAAAAAAAAACTAAACTGTTAAAATACCATTCATGGAATTATTAGGGCCATTTTGACAGTGCATTCATGAAATGTAGAATAGAAAAGAAAATGCTAAATCATCAGTATTGATTGTAACTCTTTATAGATCATTTAACTAAATCTTATTTCTATGTAGTTCATTAATGTTTAATTGAATTTTAAGAATCTAGATAGGACAAAATGGGATTTTAGATACATTCATACATAATAGGAAAGTAAAGTAAAGATTAGTAATAATAGTAAAGATTCATACATAATAGTTCTCTAAGTTTTTTGATGTTGTGTTGTAAATCATACATTAGTTAAGCCAAAATGTTTACAAGACAAAAATTAATGAATATTGATCAATGTTTATGTATAATCTATGTTTCTAAAACAAAAGAAGTGTTTCATGAATTTGCTTGGTTTCCTTGATCAGATATCATACTTATCTCTGTATTGTTCCAATTTTAGTATATGTGCTTCTAAAACAAGGATTATAAACTATTTTTGTATTAATGAAACCACTCTTAAGGCATGGAATAAAAAGGAGATGATCAAACATCCATGGAAAGGCATGTTCTTCTACAATAAATGTAATAATAGAATATTGGATATGAAAATAAGTGAATTCCATTTGATCATTCTTCTTTTTTTTTTTACATTTTTTATTCGATATAATTTTATTTACATTTCAAATGATTTGACTTTTCTAACCCCCCACTCCCCGAAAGTCCCACAAGCCCCCTTCTCTCCCCCTGTCCTCTCACCCACCCCTTCCCACTTCCCCGTTTTGGTTTTGCAGAATACTGTTTCACTGAGTCTTTCCAGAACAGGGAGCCACTCCTCCTTTCTTCTTGTACCTCATTTGATGTGTGGATTATGTTTTGGGTAATCCAGTTTTCTAGGTTAATATCCACTTATTAGTGAGTGCATACCAATATTCACCTTTTGAGTCAGGGTTACCTCACTTAGAATGATATTCTATAGCTCCATCCGTTTGCCTAAGAATTTCATGAATTCATTGTTTCTAATGGCTGAATAGTACTCCATTGTGTACAAATACCACATTTTTTGCTTCGACTCTTCTGTTGAGGGATACCTGGGTTCTTTCCAGCATCTGGCAATTATAAATAGGGCTGCTATGAACATAGTAGAGCATGTATCTTTTTACATGGTGGGGAATCCTCTGGGTATATGCCCAGGAGTGGTATAGCAGGATCTTCTGGAAGTAAGGTGCCCAGTTTTCGGAGGAACCACCAGACTGATTTCCAGAGTGGTTGTACCAATTTGCAATCCACCAGCAGTAGAGGAGAGTTCCTCTTTCTCCACACCCTCTCCAACACATGCTGTCTCCTGAATTTTTAATCTTAGCCATTCTGACTGGTGTAAGGTGAAATCTGAGGGTTGTTTTGATTTGCATTTCCCTAATGACTAATGAAGTTGAGCATTTTTTTAGATTCTTCTCCGCCATCCGAAGTTCTTCAGTTGAGAATTCTTTGTTTAACTCTGTACCCCATTTTTTAATAGGGTTGTTTGGTTTTCTGGAGTCTAATGTCTTGAGTTCTTTATATATATTGGATATTAGCCCTCTATCTGATGTAGGATAGGTGAAGATCTTTTCCCAATTTGTTGGTTGCCGATTTGTCCTCTTGATGGTGTCTTTTGCCATACAGAAACTTTGTAATTTTATGAGGTCCCATTTGTCAATTCTTGATCTTAGAGCATACGCTATTGGTGTTCTGTACAGAAACTTTCTCGCTGTACTGATGTCCTCAAGGGTCTTCCCCAGTTTCTTTTCTATTAGCTTCAGAGTGTCTGGCTTTATGTGGAGGTCCTCGATCCATTTGGATTTGAGCTTAGTACAAGAAGACAAGGATGGATCAATTCGCATTCTTCTGCATGCTGACCTCCAGTTGAACCAGCACCATTTGTTGAAAAGGCTATCCTTTTTCCATTGGATGTTTTCAGGCTCTTTGTCGAGGATCAAGTGGCCATAGGTGTGTGAGTTCATTTCTGGATCTTCAATCCTGTCCCATTGTTCCTCCTGCCTGTCACTGTACCAATACCATGCAGTTTTTAACACTATTGCTCTGTAGTATTGCTTGAGATCAGGGATACTGATTCCCCCAGAATTTCTTTTGTTGCTGAGAATAGTTTTAGCTATCCTGGGTTTTTTGTTGTTCCAGATGAATTTGATAATTGCTCTTTCTAACTCTGTGAAGAATTGAGTTGGGATTTTGATGGGTATTGCATTGATTCTGTATATTGCTTTTGGCAAAATGGCCATTTTAACTATATTGATTCTACTGATCCATGAGCATGGGAGGTTTTCCCATTTGGTGAGGTCTTCTTCCATTTCCTTCTACAGAGTCTTGAAGTTCTTGTCGTACAGATCTTTCACATGTTTGGTAAAAGTCACCCCAAGATACTTTATACTGTTTGTGGCTATTGTGAATGGGGTCATTTCCCTAATTTCTTTCTCAGCCTGCTTAATCTTTGAGTATAGGAAGGCCACTGATTTGCTTGAGTTGATTTTATAACCTGCCACTTTGCTGAAGTTGTTTATCAGCTGTAAGAGTTCTCTAGTGGAGTTTTTTGGGTCACTTAGGTAGACTATCATGTCATCTGCAAATAATGATAGTTTGACTTCTTCCTTTCCAATTTGTATCCTGTTGACCTCCTTACGTTTTCGAATTGCCCGAGCTAGTACCTCAAGGACAATATTGAAAAGATAAGGAGAAAGCGGCCAGCCCTGTCTAGTCCCTGATTTTAGTGGGATTGCTTCAAGTTTCTCTCCATTTAGTTTGATGCTGGCTACCGGTTTGCTGTATATTGCTTTTACTATGTTTAAGTGTGGGACTTGAATTCCTGTTCTTTCCAAGACTTTAAGCATGAAAGGATGCTGAATTTTGTCAAATGCTTTTTCAGCATCCAATGAAATGACCATGTGGTTTTTTTCTCTGAGTTTGTTTATGTAGTGGATTGTATTGATGGATTTCCGTATATTGAACCAACCCTGCATTCCCTGGATAAAGCCTACTTGATCATGGTAGATGATCGTTTTGATGTGTTCTTGGATTCGGTTGGCAAGAATTTTATTGAGTATTTTTACATCGATGGTCATAAGGGGAATTGGTCTGAAGTTCTCTTTCTTTGTTGGATCTTTGTGTGGTTTTGGTATCAGCGTAATTGTGGCTTCGTAGAAGCAATTGGGTAGTGTTCCTTCTGTTTCTATTTTGTGGAATAGTTTGAAGAGTATTGGTGTTAACTCTTCTTTGAAGGTCTGATAGAATTCTGCACTGAAACCATCTGGTCTTGTGCTTTTTTTGGTTGGAAGACTTTCTATGACTCCTTCTATTTCTCTAGGCATTATGGGACTTTTAGATGATCTACTTGGTCCTTATTTAATTTTGGTATTTGGTATCTGTCAAGGAAATTGTCCATTTCCTCCAGATTCTCCAGTTGCGTTGAGTACAGGCTATTGTAGTAGGATCTGATGATTTTTTGGATTTCCTCAGTTTCCATTGTTATATCTCCCTTTTCATTTCTAAGTTTGTTAATTTGGATACTTTCTCTGTGCCCTTTGGTCAGTCTGGCTAAGGGTTTGTCTATCTTGTTGATTTTCACAAAGAACCAGCTCCTGGTTCTGTTGATTCTTTGTATGGTTCTCTTTGTTTCTACTTGATTGATTTCGACCCTGAGTTTGATGATTTCCTGCCTTTTACTCCTCCTGGGTGAAATAGCTTCTTTTTGTTCCAGGGCTTTCAGGTGTGTCATTAAGCTGGTAATGTATGCTCTCTCCATTTTCTTTTTGGAGGCACTCAGGGCTATGAGTTTTCCTCTTAGCACTGCTTTCATTGTGTCCCATAGATTTGGGTATGCTGTGTCTTCATTTTCATTGTGTTCTAAAAAGTCTTTAATTACTTTCTTTATTTCTTCCTTGACCAAGGTATCATTGAGTAGAATATTGTTCAGTTTCCACGTGTGTGTGGGTTTTTGTTGCTATTGAAGACCACTTTTACTCCATAGTGATCTGATAGGAGGCATGGGATTAGTTCGATCTTCTTATATTTGTTGAGGTCTGTCTTGTGACCAATTATATGGTCAATTTTGGAGAAGGTACCATGAGGTGCTGAGAAAAAGGTATATTCTTTTGCTTTAGGATAGAATGTTCTATATATATCTGTTAAATCTAATTGGTCCAAAGCTTCAATTAGTTTCATTGTGTCCCTGTTTAGTTTCTGTATTCCTGATTGGTCCATTGAGGAAAGTGCAGTGTTGAAGTCACCCACAATTATTGTGTTAGTTGCAATGTGTGCTTTGAGCTTTAATAAAGTTTCTTTTACGAAAGAGTGTACCCTTGCATTTGGAGCATAGATGTTCAGAATTGAGAGTTCTTCTTGTTATATTTTTCCTTTGACCAGCAAGAAGTGTCCCTCAGAGTCTCTTTTGATGACTTTGGTTTGAAAGTCAATTTTATCTGATATTAAAATGGCTACTCCAGCTTGTTTCCTGAGACCATTTGCTTGTAAAATTGTCTTCCTGCCTTTTACTCTAAGGTAGTGTTTGTCTTTGACCCTGAGGTGTGTTTCCTGTAAGCAGCAAAATGTAGGGTCCTGTTTACGTATCCAGTCAGTTAGTCTATGTCTTTTTATTGGGGCATTGAGTCCATTGATGTTAAGAGATATTAAGGAATAGTGGTTGTTACTTCCTGTCATTTTTGACGTTATTTTTTAAAGTTGATTGGTTAACTTCTTTTTGGTTTGATGAAAGGTTACTATCTTGCTTTTTCCAGGGTGAAGTTTCCCTCCTTGTATTGGTGTTTTCCTCCTATTATCCTTTGTTGGGCTGGGTTTGTGGATAGATATTGGGTAAACTTGGTTTTGTCATGGAATATCTTAGTTTCTCCATCTACGGTGATTGAGAGTTTTGCTGGATATAGTAGTTTTGGCTGGCATTTGTGTTCTCTTAGAGTCTGCATGAGATCTGCCCAGGATCTTCTAGACTTCATAGTCTCTGGTGAAAAGTCTGCTGTGATTCTGATAGGTCTTCCTTTATATATTACTTGGCCTTTTTCTCTTACTGCCTTTAATATTCTTTCTTTGTTTAGTACATTTGGTGTTTTGATAATTATGTGATGGGAAGTATTTCTGTTCTGGTCCAGTCTGTTTGGAGTTCTGTAGGCTTCTTGTATATTCATGGGCATCTCTCTCTTTAGGTTAGGGAAGTTTTCTTCCATAATTTTATTGAAGATATTTGCTGGCCCTTTAAGTTGTAAATCTTCACTCTCATCTATGCCTATAATCCTTAGGTTTGGTCTTCTCATTGTGTCCTCGATTTCCTGGATATTTTGGGTTAGAAGCTTTTTGCATTTTACATTTTCTTTAACTGTCGAGTCCATGGTTTCTATGGTATCTACAGCATCTTAGATTCTTTCTTCTATCTCTTGTATTCTGTTGTTGATATTTGCATCTATGTCCCCTGATTTTTTCCCAAGGCTTTCTATCTCCCAAGTTGTCTCCCTTTGAGTTTTCTTAGTTGTTTCTACTTCTGATTTTAGATCCTGGATGGTTTTGCTTAGTTCCTTCACTTGCTTGTTTGTGCTTTCCTGTAATTCTTTTAGAGATTTTTGTGTTTCCTCTTTCATGACCTCAGCCTGTTGACCAAAGTTCTCCTGTATTTCTTTAAGTGTTTTTTGCGTTTCCTCATTATTGGCTTTTGTATTCTCCTAGATTTCTTTCAATGATTTTTGTGTTTCCCTGTCAAGGGCTTCTAACTTTTGATCCATTTTCTCCTGACTTTCATTAAGTAGGTCCTTCATGTGTTCCTGTACCAGCATCATGACCAGTGATTTTAAATCCAAATCTTGTTTTACTGGTGTGATGGGGTATCCAGGACATGCTGGTAAAGGAGAATTAGTTTCAGATGTTGCCATATTGCCTTGATTTCTGTTAGTGACATTCCTGCGTTTGCCTTTTACCATCTAGTTCTCACTGGTGTTAGTTGGTCTTGTCAATGCTGGACTCACCAGTGCAAGCTACCCTTTCCCAGGTGGCCTCAGGTACACAGCTTACCTCCTGCACTGCCTGGAGACAGGGTGCTGTTGCCCAGGCTGTTCAGATCCTGAAGCAGGCACCTGAAGGCTCCTGCTGGGTCTGGCTGGATTCACTGGAGCACACCGACTTCTCCCCGCTGGCCGCCCGGAAGCCTCTCTTGCCTCTTGCAGGACCTGGAGATGTGGTGTTGCGGCCCAGGCTGATCTGGATCCGGAAGCGGAGAGGTCTGAGGGCTACTGCCAGAGGCCTCTGAACTCTTGATCATTCTTCTTGCAAAAAGAAGAAATTGTTAAGAATATGTCTGTGGTATAGTATCTGGCTAGTATGTATAGCACTGAAGTATTTATGATAGAGAGGCAAAGGAAGGGAGGAGAATGAGAAGGAAGAAGGAAGGAAAGAATAAAGAATGAGGAAAAGAAAGGAAGAAAATAGAAGGAAAGAAAACCAGAATTGTACAATGTCAATAAAAAACAGATTCAAATATGTAGATATTTGTATGTTTGTGATGAACCCCATCCCATGTACTCAAGGACTGATGTTAGATCTGAACAAAAGTTTCTGAGAAAGCTTTGAAGAGAAATAGGTCAGGTCTGATTTTTTTTGAAGGATGTCACTTGAATAATTGATAGTCTAAGGTAGAATCAAACAAGCAATCCAAAGAAAAGAAGAGTTTTATTCTGCTTACAAAATGAGGAACCAATTATTTTAATGAAAAGGAAGAGTAAGATTTGCTTATTATCCATTTAATGGTATCTGTTAAAATGTCATGATATTTTGTGCTTTTGGAGAATTTGTTTATCATTATTATTGGTAACCTACGGTCTTTTGCTTCTGCATGAATTTTCCCCATTCTAATGATTAGCACTTGGGCTACATTCTGAGTATTGCTTAAGATTCACTTTGGCATTGCCTTACATAAAATCTATTTATCAGTACATAATTGATTCTATGAGTTAATAATAGGAATAGAAAATGAGTAAAGATAAAATTTATCATACAAACTTATTTCATACATATAGTTTGAATAACAACTGAACAAGAAATTATATATCAAAACTTATTTTTAGTGGACTTAAGAATTTAGGTGACATTTAGTTCATCCCACAATATATTATATATCAAGTAAGTATTGAACCATATATACTAAGTATTCAGTTATTAGTTAGAGTCAAGTTATAAACCTGACAGAATCTGGTATCAGATGGAAGATGGGCCTCTAATGATGCATATAGGGAATATTCTTGATTTAATCAATGATACCCGAACAACTCCTCACTCTAGATAACATCATTATATGTCTAAAATCATGGACTGTGTAAATGGAGAAAGGGAATTGGACAGCATTGTGCTTTGAATGAAAATGGCCTCCACAGGCTTCATAGAGGGTGGTGCTATTAGGAGGTTTGGCCTTGTTGGAGGAAGTGTGTCACTGGGGATGGACTTTAAGGTTTCACAAACTTGACCCAGTCCCAGTGTCTCTCTGTCTGCTACTTTCAATCTGTATGTAGAAATCTCAGCTTCTATTCTAGCACCAAATCTGCCTGTGTGAGGCTAGCGCTTCCCACCATAGCTATAATGGACTAAATCTCTAAACTGTAAGCTGGCGCAGTTAAATGTTTTCTATTATTGTTGTTGCTATAGTAATGGTATCTCTCCACAGGAACAGAAACCATCAAGACAAATAGTAACATGCATTTATTCATTGTCCTCAGTTTTAAAGTGTGGATGTGATATGGGGAATTTTAAGCCATTGCTACATTGTTTTCTTTTTAAATCATTATTTTATTGATCAACATTCTAAATGTTGCCCCCCCTAGAGATCTTCATCTCATTCCCCCCCTTCCCTTTGCCTATAAATGGTGTTTCCCACAACAGAATCATGACCCTTTCTTGGGGCATCTAGTCTCTACAAGATTAGTCATATTCTCTCCCACTGAAGCCAGACAAGAAAGTCCTCTCCTACATATGTGCCAGGGATCTAGGATTAGCCCCTGTATACTCTTTGCTTGGTTGCTTAATTTCTCAGAACTCCCAGGAGTCTAAGTTAGTTGACATGTTGGTCTTCTTATGGAGTTGCTAGCCCATTCATCTTATTCAGCCCTTCCCTTAACTCTCCCATAAGGGTCTCCAACCTCAGTCCAATTGTTGGTTATAAGTATCGGCATCTGGAGTAAAGTTTAGTACATGGACATAAGAATGGATCAATTCGCATTCTTCTGCATGCTGACCTCCAATTGAACCAGCACCATTTGTTGAAAAGGCTATCTTTTTTCCCCAGTGGATGTTTTAAGCTCTTTTGTCGAAGATCAAGTGGCCATAGGTGTGTGGATTCATTTCTAGATCTTCAATTCTATTCCATTGGTCTACTTGTCTGTCACTGTGCCAATACCATGCAGTTTTTAACACTATTGCTCTGTAGTACTGCTTGAAGTCAGGTATATTGATTCCCCCAGAAATTCTTTTGTTGTTGAGAATAGTTTTAGCTATCCTAGGTTTTTTGTTATTCCAGATGAATTTGAGAATTGCTTTTTCTAACTCTGTGAAGAACTGAGTTGGGATTTTGATGGGGATTGCATTGAATCTGTAGATTGCTTTTGGCAAGATGGCAATTTTAACTATATTAATCCTGCCAATCCACGAGCATGGCAGGTTATTCCATTTTCTGAGATCTTCTTCGATATCCTTCTTCAGAGACCTGAAGTTCTTGTCGTATAGATCTTTCACTTGTTGGGTTAGAGTCACACCAAGATACTTTAAATCGTTTGTGGCTATTGTGAAGGGTGTCATTTCCCTAACTTCTTTCTCAGCCTGCTTATCCTTTGAGTATAGGAAGGCAACTGATTTGCTCAAGTTGAATTAATAACCTGCCACTTTGCTGAAGTTGTTTATCAGCTGCAGAAGTTCTCTGGTGGAGGTTTTTGGGTCACTTAAATAAACTATCATGTCATCTGCAAATAGTGACAATTTGACTTCTTCCTTTCCAATTTGTATCCCCTTGACCTCCTTATGTTGTCTAATTGCTCTAGATAGAATTTCAAGTACTATATTGAAAAGATATGGAGAGAGAGGACAGCCTTGCCTAGTCCCCGATTTTAGTGGGATTGCTTCAAGTTTCTCTACATTTAGTTTGATGTTGGCTACCGGTTTGCTGTATATTGCTTTAACGATGTTTAGGTATGGGCCTTGAATTCCTGTTCTTTCCAAGACTTTTAGCATGAAAGGATGCTGAATTTTGTCAAATGCTTTTACTGCATCTAATGAGATGATCATATGGTTTTATTCTTTGAGTTTGTTTATGTAGTGGATAGCACTGATGGATTTCCTTATATTGAAACATCCCTGCATCCCTGGGATGAAGCCTACTTGATCATGGTGGATGATCATTTTGATGTGTTCTTGGATTCAGTTGGCAAGAATTTTATTAAGAATTTTTGCATCAATATTGGACCTCCATGTAAAACCAGACACACTGAAACTAATAGAAAAGAAACTGGGGAAGACCCTTGAGGACGTGGGCACAGGGGAAAAGTTCCTGAACAGATCACCAATAGCTTATGCTCTAAGATTAAAAATTGACAAATGGGACCTCATAAAATTACAAAGTTTCTGTAAGGCAAAGGACACTGTTTTTTGCTTTTTGGGTTTTTTTATTTTTTTTTTAAATTTTATTCAACATATTTTTTATTTACATTTCAAATGATTTCCCCTTTTCTGGTCCCCCCCACTCCCAGAAAGTCACATAAGCCCCCTTCCCTCCCTCTGTTCTGCTACCCATCCCTTCCCACTTTCCTGTTCTGGTTTTGTCTTATATTGCTACACTGAGTCTTTCCAGAACCAGGGGCCACTCCTCAGTTCTTCTTGTACCTCATTTGATGTGTGGATTATGTTTTGGGTATTCCAGTTTTCCAGGCTAATATCCACTTATTAGTGAGTGCATACCATGATTGATCTTTTGAGACTGGGTTACCTCACTTAGTATGATGTTCTCCAGCTCCAGGCAAAGGACACTGTTAAAAGGACAAAACGGCAACCATCAATTTGGGAAAGGATATTCACCAACCCTACATCTGATAGAGGTCTAATATCCAATATATACAAAGAACTCAAGAACTTAGACCCCAGGGAACCAAATAACCCTATTAAAAATGTGGTACAGATCTAAACAAAGAATTTTCACCTGAAAATTCGGATGGCCGAGAGGCACCTTAAGAAGTGCTCAACATCATTAGTCATTAGCGAAATGCAAATCAAAACAACCCTGAGATTTTACCTTACACCAGTCAGAATGGCTAAGGTCAAAAACTCAGGAGACAGCAGGTATTGGCCAGGATGTGGAGAAAGAGGAACACTCCTCCACTGTTGGTGGGGCTGTAAGAGGGTACAACCACTTTGGAAATCAGTCGGGCGGTTCCTCAGAAAACTGGACATGACATTTCCGGAGGACCCTGCTATACCTCTCCTGGGCATATATCCAGAGGATTCCCCGGCATGCAATAAAGACACATGCTCTATTATGTTCATAGCAGCCTTATTTACAATAGCCAGAAGCTGGAAAGAACCCAGATGTCCCTGAAAGAAGGAATGGATACAGAAAATGTGGCATATTTACACAATGGAATACTACTCAGCAATTAGAAACAATGAATTCACAAAATTTTTAGGCAAATGGTTTGATCTGGAAAATATCATCCTAAGTGCGGTAACCCAATCACAAAAGAATACACATGGAATGCAATCTCTGATAAGTGGATATTAATTAGCCCTGAAGCCCTGAATACCCAAGGCACAAATCACATAACAAATGACTCCCATGAAGAAGTATGGAGAAGGTCCTGATCCTGGAAAGGATTGATCTAGCATTGGAGGGGAATATAAGGACAGAGAAAAAAGAGGGAGGTGATTGGAGAATGGATGGAGAGAAGAAGGTTTATGGGACATATGGGGAGGGGAGATCCGGGAAAGGGGAAATCATTTGGAAGGTAAACAAAAAATATAGAAAATAAAAATATTAAAAAAAAGAAATACCCAGAAACGAAAAAAAAAAAAAAAGTATCTGCATCTGTCTCAGTCAGCTGCTGATAGAGCCTCTCAGAAGACAGCCATGCTTGGCTCCTATCTGCAAGCACAACATAGCATCAGTAATAGTGTCAGGGTTTTGTGATCACCTGAGATAAATTCCAAGTTGGATCAGTCACTGAATAGCCACTCCTTCCATCTCTGCTCCATTTTACTCGATACACTTCCTTTAGCAATGGTTTTTGGCTTAAAATTTTGAAGGAGGGTTGGTGTCCCCTCCCTTCACTGGTAGCCCTGTTTATCTTTTAGAGGTAGTCTCTTAAGGTTCTATCTCTGCACTGTTTGACTTTTTGGCAAACGTCACTCACATTGAGTCTTGGGAGCTTCTCCCATCTTAGTTCTCTGGAACTTTCTAATTCCTATGTATCTGCCGTCTACCCTTCTACTCTCCCCACCAAAAGGAAAACAATTCTTTCTGTGAAAGTTGTAGTACATTACACAATATACCCTTTTGTTCATAAATCATTACTTGCAAGTGTTCATGGCAATGAGTCATTATTCCGGTTTAAAGCCTCTGGCTTCTGCTACATCCTCAGTACTGGATTCTTACTGTGACCCTTCTCAGATTAATTAATTAATTATGACTATGACATAGTCACAACAGGATTAATTAATTAATTAATCCTGTTGTTACTATGTTATAGCCAAAGACAACAGAATCTTTCCAAAGTCTGTGGTGACAAACCATTTCATCATAATAATCAGATGACAGACAAGATGCTACTGTATTTATATTGTCTCTGCTGATTTTTGGGCTTATATGGGTGTAATTATCTATTGCTGTGCCGGGGTTCTTCAGTTTTGGAATTAGAATGCTTATTCTGTGCATTGTATGTTATGATCATGCAACAGTATGGTTGAATCTTCTCCCTGGAGAAAATTGATTCTCTCCCTGGCAGTATTAATTCATACAAGGGTAGAATCTTATGAAAAATTTCCCATCATATTTGATACATTGAATGGTATCCTCATTTTATAGATGTCTAGCTAATCCCATTGTTGAGATTATATGGGTGTGGGGTTTTTTGTCATGCCTAGAAGAAACTGTCTTGCAGCTGGTATCCTGGTACTATGTCTCTTATAATATTTGTGCCCCATATCCCCTTATATCATCTGAGACTTAGGTGTATGGTAGCATTGTAGATGTACAAATTGGAGTTGTGTTCACCATTGTCATTTCTTCTCTACATTTTGAGCACTTGTGAATAACTATAGACATCTCTATCAACTCAATAAATGAAAATTATTTGATAGCACGTAGATCATATAAGATCTAACATATGAGATCCAATTTAATTTTATTTGATTTTTATTTATTTTTCATTTTTATTGGTTATTTTATGTATCTACATTTAAATGTTTCCTGCTCTCAGTTTCCCCTTCATGAACCCCCAAACCTTCCCTCCTCCACTTGCCTCTATGAGGGTGCTCACCCACCCACCCACCCACCCAATTTTGCCTCATCACCCTAGCATTCTCCTGGTCCTGGAGCTTCCACAGGACCAAGGGACTCTCTTCCCATAGACGCAAGACAAGGTCAATCTTTGCTACATATACAGCTGGATCCATGGGTCCCTTCTGTACTCTAGTTGGTGGTTTGGTCCCTTGGAGATTTGAGGGGTTTGGTTGGTTGATATTGTTGTTCTTCCTAATGGGGTTGCAAACCCCTATAGCTCCTATAGTCCTTGACTTAACTTCTCCATTGGGGTTCCCATGCTTAGCCCGATGTTTGGTTGAATACAACCACTGCTTTATTCTAAAAGAAATAATTAGATACTGTAGTGCACCAAAAACTTTTAAACAGAAAAATGGAAATAGTCTACACCAAGACAAATAATAGGAAGCATCCAGATGAGTGAGAAGAGATGAAAAACACTGCAGTGAGGAAAATTAATAGATGATATTGTATTTTATGTATGTATATACATGTATATAACATTACTTTATTATTATGTAATATATATTGTCCTCTACATAGTAAAGATCTTTATCCTTACTTGTAGTACTTAATGCAATAAATATAAAGTAATAATGTTGAGTGTGTCTCTGTGTATGCAAGTTTGTCTATGCATGAATGCATGTTTACAGAGACACAGATCCACAGGTGAAGCCTAGTGGTTGGTATAGAGGTGCCATGGTAGACAATATCTTTTCTTAGTTTAATTCTTTCTTCACACAAGATAACAAGATAGAGGCATCGATATGAAATAATACAATCTTCTTTATTGTGCAAATATAGGGTTGTTTGGTGCTTTTAAAAATACTTTTGTATACACTACTGTGAATTCAATGTTGGGAAATTATTCCCACAGCACACATGGAGAGGTTAGCAAATAACTCTCAAGAGTAAGTTTTCTCCTGCCTCCATATGGAATCCAGTGATCAAATTTCATGTTTTCATGCTTGTGCAGAAAGCACTTTTACATATTGAGCCATTTCAAGGGCTTTTATGAAGCAGACCAGCATGAAATATCAATGTGCCAAATTCTGCTAATAAATACTGCTAATAAGCTCATTAATTTATTGTCTTATTTTTTATTTATAGAGGTGAATAAAATATTTAATGCAATTCTTTCACTGTATCCCAAGTCTAAAATAAATAATAAGCACAATGAAAATTTGCCATGTCTTAACATTTCTAAATCTTACAAATATTTGTGAACTTAGATTGATGATTGCTAAATCTATCATGAAATGTTTATAAAAAATCTTTGCTCATTTTGATGCTGGTAAAAAAAAAACCTATAGACCTTCATGGAGTTCTTTTAATGGTTACACTAGAATATTCAAGGCAAGTCCAAAAATATGTACTATATGATTTTGGACGGAATTATGACAGAACAATGTTCCAAGATCTTGACAGGATCAAATGATGGGCCAAATTTAACAAGACAGATTTAATCAAAAATAATTATAAGGTTACACAAGGGATAGCTTCTGTCCAAAAATTTAATCGGGCAAAAATGATTAAATAGATGAAAAGCTCTACAGAAAGAAACTATGGTAAGAAAATTATAAATTAGTTTGAGAACTTCAATTAATTTTCACTAACTATTCATTTCAATCTCCTACAGTATACAAAAAACAAATTTCTTAATTTATCAGTTCTTTAGTTAGTAATATTAAATAGCAAGTCAAGTTAATACAAGTATTGGTTTCATATTTGTTGCTTTAATAATGTCAAAAGCAACTAAGGGAAGAAAAGGTTTGTGTGTATTTCAAGTAATGAACCATTACTGAATGGGAAAATGGAAGCATGGGCCTTAAAGCACCACATGTAAAATGCAGAGACAGGATAAATACATGAATTCTCGCTTGTTTGTGCTTATGCTCGACTACCTCTGTGTATTCCTACAATGTTCAAGGCTCACCTCAGAAAATGATGCTGGATACATTTGTGGTGTGTCTTATCACCTCAATTAACAGTCCATATACTCTCCCACAGAAATTACAACAAAGAAATAAGATGCAGTGAGGACAAATAATTCTTCATTATGAATTTCTTCTGAATTGACTCCAAGTTATGACAAACCCAGAGTTAATAGTAATTAACTGTCTCTCTCTTCTTTTTCTTCTCCCTTTCAACCACCCTACAGAAATGGTCTCACATTGTAGTCCAGAATTATCATAGCTTTCTTAGTTTTGTGTCTCTATATCCCTACTGGTAGTATAGCAGGTATATTCACTATTCCCAGCTTTTGATAATCTTTTTAGTTCTGTTATGAAACAATAATATCAAAATCTTGTCCTCATTTTTACAATTTTCCTTTTAAAAAATTGTGTAAGCCAAAGAAAATTAATTTATTCAAATGTGGTAAATTAATAAAATCTATAAGGTTTAAATTTTTCATTATAAAAGGAGCTAAGAAATACTGGAAATTTAAATGTGAAGACAGATGTAGCAATATACTAATAACAAGTAATCTTAAAAGGGACTATTAGCTAAAATTTGCAAGAAATGTATACAATTAGATAATGTTAGGTAAAATTTCCAAGGAACTTATCTTACACAATGAATGAAAAAGTTTTAGATAATGTTTAAAAAGTACCTGCCAGGTGTTGGAGAGGGTGTGGAGAAAGAGGAACACTCCTCCACTGCTGGTGGGGTTGCAAATTGGTACAACCACTCTGGAAATCAGTCTGGCGGTTCCTCCGAAAACTGGGCACCTTACTTCCAGAAGATCCTGCTATACCACTCCTGGGCATATACCCAGAAGACTCCCCACCATGTAATAAGGATACATGTTCTACTATGTTCATAGCAGCCCTATTTGTAATTGCCAGATGCTGGAAAGAACCCAGGTATCCCTCAACAGAAGAGTGGATGCAAAAAATGTGGTATATCTACACAATGGAGTACTATTCAGCCATTAGAAACAATGAATACATGAAATTCTTAGGCAAATGGATGGAGCTAGAGAATATCATACTAAGTGAGGTAACCCAGACTCAAAAGGTGAATCATGGTATGCACTCACTAATAAGTGGATATTAACCTAGAAAACTGGAATACCCAAAACATAATCCACACATCAAATAAGGTACAAGAAGAAAGGAGGAGTGGCCCCTGGTTCTGGAAAGACTCAGTGAAACAGTATTCAGCAAAACCAGAACGGGGAAGTGGGAAGGGGTGGGTGGGAGGACAGGGGAAGAGAAGGGGGCTTGCGGGACTTTCGGGGAGTGGGGGGGCTAGAAAGGGGAAATCATTTGAAATGTAAATAAATTATATCGAATAATAAAAAAAAAACAGAAAAAAAAGTACCTGCCATCATATAATTAACTCTCCAAATAATCAATATTATTTTGTTCATAAGACACAGAATGAATATCATATTTACATTTCTCATCTCGATTTAACCATAGCTAAAGTCTTTGGAAATTTTAATTAATTTGTTCTTATTTTAGAAATTTTTACACTGGGTGGCTGTACAGGTGAAATGAGCTGGCTCAAAAGGCAACACATTTCAAAGTACAGGGAACATTGATCACTTAATGAATTTTACTAAAGATGTGGTTTTGCTAATTTATCATCTTTACAAATGCAGTAGCCCCTTTAGCAAATATGCTCGAGGTACTTCTATGAAGCTGTGGTACTTCGAGGACTTCCTGAATCAGTAATAAATAGTATATCACTCTCCATTCAACCAAAGTCTGTCTCTGGAGTGAATTCCTATAACAATATTCAGGAGTAACTGAGAACAGATGTGCAGAAAACATGAATTAAACCAATAATTTTTTGAATCATAACCACAAAGGCAGTATAATTTGTGTAAAATATTCAATATACTACTCACTAACATAAGATTATTTATTCTTTCTAGTTTCCTAGTTTCAGAATCCCATTATAACACAAAGAACCTCTTCCAAGGTGTAGATTGGCTGAGGCAGGACATTTGACAATTTGCTGCTAGTCTGAGATACACAATGAGAGGCTCTCAAGCATTTATAAGTAGCCTCATGTTTACAGGAGTACAATTTCATTAATAGAAGAATTCCTAAAATGGCATTCATGAGGAAAGGCTACAAATTGATCTTTACTAAAAAAAGTCATACTCTTGAGTCCATGGGTTTTTTTTTAAGCCTAAGTATACTGTCTCTTAGTTTTCTGTTATAGTATTGAAAATAGTAAAAACTTAGACAAATATTAATGCTGGAATGCTAGCTTTAATGATCAAGCATATAAAAGAGTACATTTTCATATATGTGAATATATAATTTATTTAGAAAGATAAGATATTTTGCTATATTTTTATCATTTTCTCATATCCTAATATATTCAATTACTTTTTCATAGGATATGAAATAAACCGTGATCATGACTCTTCTATAAAATTTGTATAATTTCTACAAAATAACTTAAAAATCAAGTAGAAATAGCTAGATTTAATAAGAGTACAGTAAACACTACAGCATTTTATGAACGACATCAATTGTAGAGAATTTTCAACTATAAGAATATAAATTTCTGTACGTAAAAGTTCATGCTTATTAGATATGAATAGTAAACTTATTGTAAATTACTGTTTTATATACAATGAATATATAGAAGCCAAGTAGTTAAATTTAGAAAGAAAATGTTGGACATTGCCCTTGGAAATAATGCAGAGAAAATTTTCTACCATGTCAGTTGAGTAAGATTATGAAAAAAAATGATAGGAATTCAGGAGCCAGCAGGCAGTTCAGAAACAATAGGAAGAAGGCCATGTAGGAGCAGAACTAAAAAAGATAAAAGCTGATTGATCAATGGGGATTCTATACAGTACAGTTTTACAATGGAGAATGAGAGAGAGTGGTCTGGGCCTCATATCAGCAGACACTTGTAGAGTCTTGGCAGAACTCCAAGAGTTATTTGAAATCTGTTTGATATCCAGTGCTATTTGAGCAGCCTCCAGCAGGAAATGGTTTGTGGATCTCTCCAGCAATAAAGAGCTGTTAGAACTGGGGACTGGAATCATAGGAAAGGTTGATTGCATTACAAACTCTTAGAAGGTTTTACTACTACACTATATGTGAAAGATATCAAAGGTCTAAGCCTGAATTTGTCTAGAAAGTTGAAGGGAACGGAAATTGAGATTTAAATGGTCTTATATGATCTCGATGAAATTATTGAGGAAACAAACATAATCATAAAATAAGATGTCATATTTACTAAATGATGAGATATTTGTACAAATTAACAGAATCCTAACAAACAGACCAAATAATATTTGTGGAATATAGAATTCTAGCATGTAAAATTGAAGGTCCTTGGAAGTCTGAATGTCATGTTTTACATTTGTATTCAGAGTATTTCTATAAGCAGTATTTCTTAGTTTGTGTTTTTGAATATAAAAAGAGTCATAGAATAAAATAAGAGAAGTAAGGTCTTCAAATAATATAAACTGTTACAGTAGTACAAAGTTGATGAAATGATTTAGTAATAACTTGATGAGCAAGACAGGGACTAAGAGGAATTTTTAAAGCACTCCTGCAGACCATGCTAACTTAATGAAATGTAATCTTTAAATACAATCCTAGAATGAAGCACTATGGCAAGATGAGTAACTTGTTTTTGTACAGATTCTAGTTTACCCTAGAGTTCACATGAACTAATTAATGTAGGATTTAGTCATATGGCTCTTATGTTTAATTTTAAGATTGATATTTGCTGGAATTTTGTGAAAATTATTCAAACACTCTTTTAAAACTTAATTTTAGAAGCTTAAGAATAAGAAAAATAGATACCTTTGCTTTTCATAAAAGATTTATGGAGCAGTGTTGAGTTGTTCTGGGTCCCTTGACTTTCACTGCCATTTTGTGAATTATAATCCCAAATCATTAAGCTTCTCTACATTTCCCAGTCTTTGACATACTCTTCTTTAATATAGTACTTGTATTTCAAGCTAAATCAGAAAGACAACAACAACAGAGATGAAGTGGATACAAATTGGAAAAGGAGTTGTCAGTGTATTGATATTTGCAGATTGTATGATAGAGTATACAATCTACCCATAACATTCTACCAGAGAACTCTTACAGCTAATAAAAATGTTCAGCAAAATACCTGGATTAAAAATGAACTAAAAAAAAAAATCAGTAGACCTTGATACAGATGAACAATGAACTAAGAAAGAAGTTATGGAGACAATGTGCTTCACGATGGCCATAATAATATATGAAATACCTTGGTGTAACTCTATGCAACAAAGTGAAAGATTCATATGACAAGAAGTTCAACTCTCTGAAGAATGAAATTAAGGAAGATACTATAGGATGAACAGATCTTCCATGCTCATGTTTCAGAGGGACTAACATAGTCAAAATGGCCATCTTACCAAAAGCAATCTACAGATTAGTGCAACCCCCCTGCCAAATTCCAACACAATTCTTTACAGACCTTGAGAAAACAATTTCCAACCTCATATAGAAAAGTCCAAACCCAGTATAGCTAAAACAATCCAGAACAATAAAAGGACTTTCTGAAGGTTGTGCCACCTCTGGTTTCAAGCTGTTCTGCAAATCAATTGTAGTATAAAATGCATACTACTGCTATAGAGACAGACAGGTTGTTCAATGGGAATGAATTGAAGATCCAGAAATATACCCACACACCTACCGATGCTTGATTTTTGATATAGAAGCCAAAATCATAAAATGGAAAAGGAAGAGCCTCTTTAACAAATGGTGCTGCTCTAATTGGATGTCTGCATGTAGGCAAATAGATCCCTGTTTATCACCCTGCACAAAACTCAAGTCCAGGTGGACCAAAAACTTCATTGCTAAAACCAGATACACTAAACTTCATAGAACAAAAAGTGGGGAGTAGCCTTGACCTCATCATTATAGAATGCAACTTCCTGAATAGAATACCAGTGCCTCAGGAACTAAGATCAACAGTTAATAAATGGGACTTCATGATACTGGAAAGATCTGTAAGTCAAAGGACACTGTCAATAAGACAAAATGGCAGCTCAACAATTTGGAAAAGACCTTCAACGTTGCTACATCTGACAGAGGACTAATAACCAAAAATAAAAAAAAAAACAGATCAAGAAGGCAGATACCAACAACTCAAAAATGTAATTCATTAATGGGGTACAGAGCTAAACAGAGTTCTCAGTGGAGGAATCATTAATGTCCAAGAAGGACTTAAAGAAATGTTCAATGTCCTTAGACATAATGGAGGTGGATGAAAGGAGGAAACTAGCTGAGAGAGAAGATATAGAGGGAAGGGGAGAAATAAGCCATGGGGGACAATCTCTAGGAGGTGCCAGAGACATGGGATGGGATGTGGCCCCAGGGTGTCTATAGGTGCAACTCTAGCTGAGACTCCTAGCAGTGGGGGATATCGATCTGTAAGTAGGCTGTAACTAAGCAGGACTCCAAGTGAAGGGATAAGGACAGCAACTCTGCCACAAAACATATGATCAAAAATATTTTCTCACTATAAAATGTGCAGGGACAAAGGTAGAACAGGGACTGGGGGAAATGAAACCAACGATGGCATCAAATTGAGACTCATACCATGTGCAAGAACCAACCAATGACACTAGTAAGGATACACTCTTAAGCTTGCAGACAGCACCCTAGAATAACTGTACTATTAGAGATTCCACACAGCAACTAATGGAAAGATACCCACAGGCAAACATTAGATGGAGCTCTGGGAGTCTTATGAAAGAGCTGGAGAAAGGATGGAGAGACAGGAAGGATGGAAAGACAAGAAGAAGACATGGGTCTGTGTGAGAGAGTACTTGGTGGAAAGGAGGGATGATATTGGGATGTAACGGGAATAAATAAAAATTTAGAATGTGTATTATTTTATGAGTATGAGTATTTACTTACATATATGTATATGCGTCATATGCATGTCTGGTGGTCATGGAGGACAGAACAACAGACTGGAATCTTTTCCATCAAAACTGGAATAACATGTTTGTGACACCCATGTGTTATCTAAGATCATCCAGTGCTCTTAGTCACTGAACCAACTATCCAACCCCAACATGGGATTAACATAGTGAAAGTGGCCATTTTACCAAAAGCAATCTACAGATTAATGCAATTTCCCTCAAAATTCCAAAACGATTCTACTGGAATTAATACAGCAAGATACTTCCCGTAATTTAATCTTCCAAATTCAGTCTGTTTTACCATCAAATTATGTATGCATGGCCCTGTGTACTTAAATGCTTCACCAGTAGTAGCAGCTGTAGAATAAAACCAAAATATCATCCTGAATGCAATTAAAAGCAAAGAGGCTGAAAATGAATCAGAAAAACAGAAAAGAATGTCAAACCATGAGAGTCTAAAACAGAAAACCAGAAGTCCAAGAAAAGCAGCAGAAAGCTTTCTTATGGGGAGAAAAACACTTGGGAAAGATTAATTAATTATTAAAATAGACAAAAAAAGAAGAAAATTCAAGTTACAAATTGATAAAATTTAGTTTAATGCTTATGATTGGCTTGTGTTTTGAAACCCAGCTTTATGACTTTCTTGCTAGTACTCTATGATATTCATATTTTAAGTTTAGCTTAATATTAGGGTTTCATCATAGTATCACTAATAAAAACTATTGACTTATCCCAAATTATATACATATATATATGTGTGTAGTATATATATATATACTACACATACATACACAAACACACCACACACATATACCAATTTCTCAATTTCTGTATAGATTTCTTAAAAAGAGAAATCTACTCAGTGATGGAATTTTAATTATTTTTAAAATAAGTCAATGTATAAAACTCTTTTCTCTTTTTTGGTTAATAGCCCACTGTGATTTCCTACATACTATAAATTTCCTTGCCTCAATTTTAGACTTATTTACTATCTTTCCCATGGAATAGACATATCTATTGACAAATATTTGTGAATATAAGTACAGGATGTATAGATCCAACTGTGGATTTTCCCAGTGGAACTTATAATAATGATAACTAGTGTAGAGAAATCTATAGTGTTTCTGTATCTAAAATGGCAACAAGATTTATGCTGTAATGTAGATTTCAATATTTTTACATGAATTCATCCTGTTTAGTTGATTGGTAGATAACATTAAACTCATCTATGTTATTACCTAGTTGTAGAATCACATATTTCTTTTCTGTTATTTTTTTCTTTTGCCTTTCCTGGCTGAGCACTAAGGTTAACACGGCTTGGGGATTCTAAATTTGAATCTCAAGAACCTTTACATGAAGAAAAGCTGCCTTTGAAATAAGTAAAATCATTTAAAACTTTGTTTTGTAATAAATAAACATCTATTGTTTTAAGCATTTTGATTTTGGCATTCATTAGTTATAGCAACTGGAATTTTACTATTGTTCCTGAATAGTATACAACTAAATAGAGATGAACTATTGTTTAGTCTCCCTGCATTAACATTGTCATTTCCAAAACTTTAGTGCAGTGTGGTGCAATACATTTATGTAAAAAATAAATGGGAAAACTAATTTATGTAAATGTCTACCAATCAACAATTTACAGTGATTCACAAGTGTCTGAAGTATGAAATCGACAAGTGCAAATATTAATAGAGATTTCAATATCCTCATCTTACAAGTCAAAGAAAATAAACCCAGTGGGATGAATTGCTTTGAAACATGCACTTCACTAATATCACTGTATGCACTTCTTATAAGTTTGTATTTTAATAATAGAGCTGAGATACATTCAGGATGTCTTTAAATTCTCTTTGTTCCTTTCACATTTCTGAGCACACTGCACAAGTAAAATGTAAAATAAATTATATAAGTACATGGAAAATACAGTAAATTATACTATGCATTCAAAAAAGAAAACTGTTATTTCAAATTATGAATTTCTTAAGCTGCCTCCTTAGAAAAAATTGGACTTTAAGTAAGTGAGGCATAAAATCTCCAGCTAGTTTTCAGTTATTTCATAGCAAAGCAAAACTGTCTGACTTTCTTTAAAATTAGTTACTAAATCATAACTATGTGAGAAACCATTCTAAAGCAAACAAGGTTTTAAAAATAGACTCTGTTGGAAATAGTTTTAAAATAGGCTGGGTATAATCTAGTTGACATAATACAAATAGAAAATAGTAGAATAAAAATTACTAATAAAATGGTCTCAACTGAGAACCAAGGGCATTATTTGATATTTACATTCCTGGTAATATATTTCTTATAAAAGTTCCTAATGTATCAGTTTTATCCAGAAATTACTTCTCAAAGTATTAAGTCTAATAATTTTTCTCTTAAAAGTTCAGATGCTAATTTTGGGTGTTTTATATTCTTGTAATTATTTTATTGTGTGCTTAAAATATCTAGGTTTGACAATTCAGTTAAATCTTTAAGTGATTTTTGAACATCTGAGTAACCTTTCCTGTCTCACTTAATCTTGGACATACATAGAATCTGTGCATTGTCCCTCAAAAACTTAATTCATAAAGGAAACTTTCAAAGGTATAAGGGGCATTGCTGTGATAAGTTGGTGACACCATATTTCTTTCTTTCTTTCTTTCTTTTTTTAGGAAAGGAAAAGTTTATTTTGGCTCACTGTTTGAGGGTGAACATGGTTGAGAAATCACAGCAGCAGAGGCCACATTGAATCTGCATCAAGGAAGCAGAGAGAGATGACCTCTGATGTTCAGTTCCTCTTTTGCTTCTCATGTGATATGAAGTCTTAGCCAATGGTATGATGTGCCCCGCATCAACTAACCCAATCTGAAAACCCATCACAGACATGCCTAGAGGGTTATTCAGTGTTTTAGATGTTCCGAGGATGACAATATCCACTGTCATAGCATCCCAAGCTTTTACCTGGGAGGTGTTTACTCAGTAAATGTCAGTAACTGATATCCAAAGTCAGAAGAAGGAACATAAATGAAGGATGGGTTTATGAATCTAATAGAACAGATCTGTACAGATCTTTTCAGAGTCATCTTCTATAGATTCAAATGGGAGATTCCCTTGATGCTCTCAGGTAGCTAGAGGGTTTCTAGTAATGCTGCCTGTGGGAATTTCCCCCACTTCTAAGCAGAGTGACACACCCCATGAAGGCTTAGCTACCTGTCCTGATTGGCCATTCTAAGTAAAGACATGGGAGGAAGTCCATGGAGTAGGATTAAAAATGGCATTCTGTCTTCTGAGAATGTTTAAGTTCTACATTCCAATGATGTTATAAATTCCAATCTGTACTTTCAACATGATGGTCAAAAGAAAAAAATTGAGCATAGTACAAGGAGACAAGGATGGATCAATTCGCATTCTTCTGCATGCTGACATCCAGTTGAATCAGCACCATTTGTTGAAAAGGCTATCTTTTTTCTAGCACTCTTTCATAACTAGAGATCTGGATATAGCTGGATAGTGCTGGTTTGAATGTTTTAGTGAAAAGGCATTATTAGATACAGTTAACCTTTGCAAATAGTTGATTCTGGATACTTGAATTCTGAATAGACTTCTATAATGCATCAGAACCACAATTAGGCTGCTTGATCTCTGTTTTTCTGCCTATAATCCCACCTTCTATCATCAATCTATCTATCTATCTATCTATCTATCTATCTATCTATCTATCTCGCTCTATCTATCTATCTATCCATCTATCATGTACCATATATTTATCATCTAGCATCTATATCATCTACTATCTAAACATCTATCATCTATCGCTCATTTATCTGTCATTTATAACATATACAATCTTTTATGTGTATAAATATAATATATACAGGCACCTATGTAAAATTTGTTTATACAAATATATTTTATTGTATTTATTCTCTGAAGAACCTTGCTAATACACATTAAAATTATATATGTACACACATAAATTATATATGTTAAAATTATATGTACACACATAAATATAAATATTTATGCATATATGTATGTATAGGTATGTGCATATACTTATACATATAATTTATATACATGTATATTCATACTTACATATATATGTGCATATATATGTATATAAATTTAACACTTGTGTATCAGCAAGGTTCTTCAGAGAAATAAATGCAATAAAGTATATTTGTACAACAAAGTACATACACACATATATATGCATATGTATATAAATATTTATTTTAAAGGCTATAAAAACAATAAAGAATCAAATAGTTCTATGTTGGTCTAATGCAGCTTTTCTCAATCTCTGGTTTATGACAATTGGAAGACGCATATTTCTAGTGCTCTTAAAAACTAAGACATTGCTCATTAGCAAAATTACAATTTTGAAGTACCAACAAATGTAAGTTTATGGTCGTAGGTTACCATAATGTGAAGAACTTTATTAAATTGTCACAGTATTGAGAATATTGAGAACAACAGTGTAGGGTATGAGACAATCAGAATAAAGCATCCTCTATTCACTCTTAGGTATCCAAAGATCTGCCATTCACTGACAATACATTAAAAAGTGACTGGACAATATGATAATGAGGTGGTCTAAGACACAGGTAAGTCAGGGAAGATATGGCATCAACTAAAATGGCAATCCTAAGAATTACCTACAAATGAGTCCCCTTCATAACCAGAGATCTGGATATAGCTGTTACTCTAGCAAAGCCTGTGAGAACATGAGAACTAGTGAGAAAGTTTTAGCTTTAGAGAGGAATCACATAACAGATTCACCCTGTATACCCTGGGTGCATACATATGGGCATTTGGAGCACTTCTGGACTGATTGTTAAGGTAGACACTATGGACATTGTTGATAAATATTTTGGTTCATCATAAATATTTGTGGAGATAGAAACAGAAAATGTGATCTCTTTTCTGGCTTTGTCAATGAGAAAGGAGACAGTGGAATAACCAAGACTAAAGAAAGGTATGGATCCTGACCACATCCTGGCAAAAAGATGTGCACCATAAAAAGGCTCTGGTTCATTACTGTGAACAAATAAGGCACTATCTAGGAAGATATTGGTTTAGTGGGCTCCAAATGCTTCATGTGCTTTGATAAGGTTAGTAAGATCTACAGTACTTGGCGCATCACATTATTTTTCTAATTTAAAGATATACATATAATTTTCCAGTGTGCCATCTATTTACCAAACAGAAGTTAAGTCACAGTGTTATTAAGCTGCATTTCTCAGCTTGCATTATATTAATAAAAGTTCTATTTTAATTTTTCTATTAAGATAAATCTAGATGAGAGTGGCATATTAAAGTACACTGCATATATTTATTTAAATAGAACTTTATTCAAAATATATTTAATGAGACAATGCTTATCTATGAAAAAATAATCAGTTAAATATACCAAAGTCAGGACAGTCAACAAAACCCTTTAATAAAATGACTAAAACAAATCCTTAATTCACAATGAAGTTCAGCATCACAATTTTGCTAAAATTACCTATTTAAATACTATATACAATAAAAGACATAAACACATATTTGTTGTGGATTTGATCTAATGCTGCTTGTATTAGGTTAATCTGGGTTCCGAAATTGCTGGGAATCCACACATCTACTTGTAAGTCATGTAAGACACTGAGGGAACACTGTCCCCAGTTGATTTTGATTGGGAAATGAAGTTGCTGATGCCCAGTGGCTGAGGGACTGAGGAAGGAGAGGAAGGAGAGATCCACCGGAAGACACACCATTTCTAAGAGGTGCACGACAGACAGCATAGCCACCATGTAGGAGTCAGAGCATCATGACCAAAGAGGCACCCAATTGGGTCTAGGGCAGCAAAGGTGAAATATACATTTTAGTAAGTAGTGACCAAGAAATATCAGAGGAAGGTAGATTAGCCACTTGGAGGTTATGAAGCAGCCTGGCCATTGAGCTGTTTAAGGCATATAAAAATATAAAGGCTGTGTGTATGTGTTTTTCATTCAGGAACCCAGAAAATTGGAGCAGATAGTGAGGAAGGTTCTCTGCCAAGATCAATTAAATAACTTAGTTGGGTGCTGCTACACATTTTAATATATTTGTCATAGGTTTTCTACAACAAATTCTTATAGAAAAGACAATTTGACCACAATGACAAGCTATGTAATATTTTAAAT